>NC_037595.1:31284681-31531291 GCF_003073045.1 Pomacea canaliculata
GGATATTGCACTGTCTTGTTTTAGTACGAAATAAAAAACTACGCCCTTACAGATGTCTTTTTTTTTCACTTTGACCTGTTAAAAACCAAAAATCCTATTACTAGATAATATGTAACACAATGAAGCACATGTTTCTTACCATAGAATTAGTAAAATAAAATGAAAATTTATATTATGATAAACACTACAATGATAACAAACTGAGAATTCATAACTGGAAAAAGTGTTGCATCAAAGCATAAACACAAAAAGTGACACTCAGTTCATTTAGAAAGCACAACATGACTTGCATTCTATGGTGACAAAAGAAATTATAAGGATGGTGACAGGGATAAACAACGCACACTCCCAATTTACACGAATAAAACAAATTCAAGTGGTGATGCAAATGGCAAGAGATATGTATAAAAAAAATTCAAATTATTTGCATGGAATATAAAGGTTCTGGTCGAGAGATGTACACAGTGATAAAAAACACAAGCCATTGGTGTTGACAAACTTTGCTGCTGCTGTTGTCAGACTCAGTATGTAGACAATATATAAGTCACACTGCAAAATCATCTACCAATCATAATATTAAATGCACGAGATCATATTGAATATTTGCACTGGTGTATCATATTTATTAATTGATGGTGACCAAAGACATTGTAGACCTCAAGTGCATGGGAAAGAAATTAGGGTGTTGATACAATGCAAGAGATATTTATGCAAATATTCAATCATAAAGAAATAATTAAATGTTGGTGGAAGAGAAAAGCAAACCACTGATGTTGGATGCTTGCATAGAGTGTATGGCAAATATTAGCTGTGCAATTATTCTGGAGGTGATTTTGGTGCCAGTACCACAAGGTGGCAAGCAGCTTTCTATTGTTGAACCACGTTGCGTGTGCAGAGAGCTCAATCCAAGCCTGGAGAGCCTGAAAAATTCACAAAAGATCTCTTGAAAAGTTTGTGTTATTGTGTGTGTGAGCATTATTAGGAGATATGTGTTAGTGAATACTTTATGACATTATATATATATCTTTGGACGTTCACATTCCTTATAAAATTGATTTTGGCCAATTATATTAATATTTCATTAAGTTTTTACATTTTACTTATGTATACGTTTAACTTTACATAAAGGCTTTCCGCAACATTCGACATGTAGATTTTGGAATACTGGTATGTCGAGTATCCTGGAACGATGACTTCGACGAACCGAATCGATATGTGAGCATTGGAATTTTCATTATTGTCCCGATTTACTTTCAGTGGACGGTGGGCCGCGCAAGCTCGATAATTATTTGCGGACTGGCTTGGCTACGAGCATCTCGGTGTAGCTTGCAAAACAAAGACTTCACTAGTCAATAAAACCTCGCCTTTAAGTCGGCCATCTTGAAACTCTGGCTTCGGCTACACTGCGTTGCACAGGGACCGCTAGCTTTCGCTAACCGCTAGATTCGCTAGGCTAGCTTCGCTCGATTCGCTACGTGCTATGCAACACGCCACTAGTATACAGAGTGGGCCACGTGACAGTAGCCGCCTTCTATCACACTCTGTGACAAGGGGGCTGCTGCCCAGTGGTCCACTCTGTATTTTACTGTCTTATTGTTGTTGTTGCCAAAGTGAAATCTTACCTGCTTGGACAAAACACAGTAAATGATGAAAATGAGAAGTCCCTGCACACAAAGGAAGAAGAAAGAGTTGTCCAGTGCAAGGTGAGTGCAACGTATTACCAATGTTTACATTTAGTTTCCATTGTTTGTATTTACAGTCTACGTCACTGTGACAACTGCTCCTATTCTTAGTTCGTCCTCTGTCCTGTCCCTCCTTTCTGCTCTCTCTCGTCTCTTTGGCGTCTTGTGCTTCTTCTCGACCTCTTGGTTGTGTGTGTGTGCTTGTGAGCGTGTGTGTGTGTAAATGTACCTGTCTGTGCGTGTGTGTGTGTGTGTGGTGTGTGTGTGTGTGTGTGTGTGTTGTGTGTGTGGTGTGCGTGTGCCTGTGTGTACGTGTGTATGACGGAGGCTGCAGGGTGTGGAATAGAAAGTACCACAAGTGTCTGATGGTGTGATGAGAATAACCGAATGTAGGCGCTGCTCTGTGTACAAGTACAAAATACAAAGCAAGCTAATGTCTGATCGTGCACTGGAGAACAACCCAAAGTCTCATGTGAATCTTCGTTTGAAAGTTTACTTTAAGAAAGAAAATAAGGGACGAAACAAGACGTAAAAATAAGAGAATATGAAATAACCAAAATTTATACAACTCATTGTGATTCTTTTGATGAACAAAACTAGGAAAATATCTACTAATCTATTGAGACAACTATTTACACGCCAGCATCCGTTACTCGGTGGCGACACCGCGACTAGCTGCCACAGCGCGCCACACGGGATGCGAACCGAAGCGCGAGCACTCTAACCGCCAGACTGTTCACTTGCCCACGATGCTGTATACACCATGTTAGACACCATGTTACACCGATGTTACACACCATGTTACACCAATGTTACACTTCACTGAGATTCTACTCATTACAGTTTGCAAAGGGGTTAACCATTATTTAGCATGAAACTAATAAAGTCGGAAAATGTCGCATGTTACAAACAACAATGTCAGTCGCACACAATGGCGACTGTCGCCAAGAAAGCACCAACCTGCAGGCTGTTGAAGGCGAGGAAGAGATACTGGAAGACCACAGTCTCCTTGTTGACTGAGAAAACACTAAAGATCCAGGTCAGGCCGAGCACCGGGGTCATGACACAGATGGCCTTGACCACAGACCTGAGAATGTGGAGAATGAAATAGTATGGTGAGCATGTATGTGATGTATGATGTATGATGTAAGATCTATGATGTAAGATGTAAGGATGTATGGCGTAAGATGTATGATGTAAGATATATGATGTAAGATGTATGATGTAAGATTATGATGTATGACGTAAGATACATGATGTAAGATGATGTAAGATGTATGATGCCAACTGGCGAATGAAATGTACTGTCAACATGTTGCTGGTGTAAACAGTCGTTGCTAGGTGTCTGTTGTGAAACAGCAGCCTCATCATACATCATCCTTACATCACAGACGGATGCTCAAGTGTTGTAAGCTACTTGTTCACCGCGTATCATGCCGGCACTAATAACGATCACAGACAAGAAGAGTAATTTACGGATGTCTAGTCTACACTTGTAATCATCATAGCCATAGTATAGACACGTGACACAATAGTGTAGCCCGTGCTTTATGTCTCATACACCTTATGTTCCTTGATGAATGCTTGACTAGCTTGTCTTTCTTACTTTGCTTTTTCTCTGTTGCTCTTGGTGACAAAGGTCGTGCTGCTGACAAGTGCCCGTATGACGACAGCTACCACCACGAAGTTGACCTGTCACAGAAACATGGCATGTCACCTAACCTGTCACACATGTTAGCACTAGAAGTTTATTGTCGCATATATTATGCAAATCTTTGAAATCATCAATGTATGGCATGACAAGCTTGAGGGCTGCAGACACACTAGGTGACTGTCACAGACATGAGACAACCATGTGTCCCCCTTGACTTTGTCACAAAGCTGTCATCATGATTGAAGTGTCGAGATGACTGGTCTGCTGTATGCACTATGGTCATCTTCATTATTTGGACAGACTAGGTCAACAATTCGGTCTACAACTTACCAGCAGAGTGGCCAGCGCGGGGCCTACAAAGGCCCAGATGAGTCCGTCTCTCAGTGACAACCAGCAACTGAAACACAACCGACACTGTCACAGTCCAGCTGACAACCACGACAACTTGCATAAACACACCGTTGACCATCTACACCACTTCTTCACCAACTGTACTGATAGCCAGCGAGGACTACAAGTGGCAAATGTGTTGTGCTTCCCTTCCTAGTCTGCCCCCAGGACCGAGATATTCAAGCCATGTTGGCCAACTCAGTCACCTGCCTCTTCCTGCGCATCTCGCGCATGCGCCAGTTAAGCGCCGCTTCTTTTCCTTGACTGGTTCCAAGGTGTGAATGCCATGTTCTACCCCGAGTACAGTCATCACCTTCAAGGCTCAAAGTAGGCATCAAGACCTGAAGACCTATTTCTGTCGTGAATACCTCCAGTCACGTGTGGTCTCCTTTCCTTACTATCTTTTCTTTCTCTCTCTCTCTTTTCCTTCCATCAGCTTGCAGTCTTCTCTTGATGAGTTGTTGTTGTTGTTGTTGTTGTTCAAGCGCATTGAGCTTTCTGTTGAGTGGGGGACGAGGCGTATAAATGTTTTAAAAGTATCATGTGGATTATAAATGTTTTAAGTGTATCATGTAGATTATCAATGTTTTAAATGTATCATGTAGATTATCAATGTTTTAAATGTATCATGTGGATTATCAATGTTTTAAATGTATCATGTGGATTATCAATATTTTAAATGTATCATGTGGATTATCAATGTTCATGTTTCAGTCTGCTGCTGTCGCTGCCAGAGTTACATCGATGTGACGATACCCTGGGTAGAAAGTATTTCTGCGGTAATTGCTGTAGATTAGATAACCTTATCTGGCGAATATTCGTATGTACAGACGATGAGTTTTACAAGTCACTAACGTGTGTCACTTGTGTGTCTACAGTCCAGAATGCACTGTACAGACTGACCACGTGATGGATAACATGACCATGACAAGTACTCACTATTCGTCGTTGCCGTAGCCATCAAAGCGGACGCCGAGAGACACAGCAACAATCACCAGCGGGGCTCCTGTGTGAGAGCATGAACACACTGACATACAAGTAGCAGCAGCTTGCATAATCACATCATGTTGCTCAGTATTTCATTTCTGTAAACAGGGATCTCGTTTTCTCACTACTCAGTTCTTGTAAAAATCATTGTTTGTATGTTGACATGTTTGTCCACAGTAAAATCGTCGTTACAATGTTTTCACATTCTATTTACAAACATGAGTGTTGTGTTAAACATGGTTATCGATGTGATCTATTGCACCAACAACCATCAGAAAATAAACTGCAGCAGGTGTCTACTGACCGTAGGCCAGACACAGAAGCCAGACGAGTATGGACTTGGTGGGGAAGACGATGACGATGGCGATGAATATATTCAGCCCTTCACTCAGCATCAGGAAGAAGACGACAAGAAAAAAGTAGTGAAGCAGTACTGTGACTGTAGTACACGCGTCCTGTAGGTAATCACAGGTAATCAGTAGGTAATCATATCGTGCAAAGTGTTATATTAATATCCGCCACATCTTTTGTGTAGGACATACTAGTAGTACTCCACGATTAGAAAGAAAAGATCATCATCATCATCATCATCATCATCATCATCATCATCATCATCATCATCATCAATCAATCAATCAATCAATCATCATCATCATCAATCAATCATCATCATCAATCACCATCGCCGCCACCACCACCACCACCACCACCACCACCATCATCATCATCCAAATCATCAATCATCATCATAATCCTCATCAACAATAATCAATCATCATCATCATCCAAATCATCAATCATCATCATAATCATCATCAACAATAATCAATCATCATCATCATCATATCATCATCATCAAGTGAGCTCAGCTCGCTTTCCACAAATAGTATACAAAGCCTGAGTGTTCAGTAATTATTAAGACAGACTGACAGTGGCAGAAAGAGAGTCGAGGTTGCTGCTGCAGAAAAAGTAAATCACTGGTCTTGACCTCATGGCGTGAACTTTCCACACTTATCTACCTTGGGCAGGAGCAGCAGACGAATATGGTCTCTGAGAAACAAACTAAAGGCACATGCGACTCCTGGTGTTTGCACAGAGCCACACACTCACCTCCGCTCATACTTTCCACACCGCAAAACCAATGGAGGGCGGAACCTCTCGGCACTGTGCAGATCGTTTGGTTGATAAGCTTACTAACTACACCTCGGTGCTGGGGCATTTAATGTTAGGAATGAACAAAGTCAACAGAAGGATTTTATGCTGGGGCACAACCATAGTTACTCACCTTGTTCTGTGTACTACTCACACCTGACAGAAAGGTGATGTAGGCCACCAGAAGGACGACACACAGGTTAATGAGAATGACACTTCGGTCGGACTTCACATACCTGCTCGGCAAACAAACACAATATTGATAGTCCAGTCGGGGTGTAATCTCTAGGCATCAAGCAAGTACACGTACTTTTATACATTAAATCTAGGGACAAATGGATAAAGAGACAGACGGAAGACTGATAAACTTACTTCCAAAGAGCAGCGTAGACTATTATGGTTAAGAAAAGTCCAAAAATGGAGATGCCACATCCGATGTAGGTGATGTACGATAATACCTTCGCATCAATACCGGTCTGCAAGCAGCAAAGAGTTGAGGATATCAGCATTGGACCACCTCAGTCTCTGGCCACATGTACAGGTTAAGAGGTCAACATGTCCACGTGTACGTCGTGCTTCATTAAACGCGTAATTGTAGCAACAAACATGCACATAAATCATACAACACCAAACACACACACACACACAAGTCATGGTGGTCAGCACCAACACACAGACACACAAGTCATGGTGGTCAACACAAACACACACACACACAAGTCATGGTGGTCAGCTCCAAAACACACACAAGTCATATCAACCAGTAACCAGCGCAGCAAACATGGGGGGGGGGGCCCTACCGGTCTGTAAGGGCTCATCAGGATGGCGAAGTTGGTGAGATGATCACAGCTGCAGGTGGTGATACTTGTGTTGGACTTCAGCACCCTGCAGCCCTCCTCCGACCACCTGGGTGACGAACTGCACGCACCAAGCAAAGAGGATCGCATTTTCAAACACGTGCCTTCTGAGTGCCATGATCATCTACCATGTCTACACATACATTCACACAAGTATGCCCTCAAACACATACAGAAACACTGTACACTCACGGCGAAAACTGATAATTTCAGCCAGTCTTTTACAGCCTGCACTGTCAATGTGTAAATATTGTTGTAAATAATGTGTAAATACCTGTTGCTGAAGTCTATGAACTGGCACGATGCATTACCCGTGTTGTTCTGAAAACGGAAAAAATCATATCTAGAAAAATATAAAAGTTTACTAGAAATATCCCCGAGAAATGTCAATCAGAAATCGCTGACAAGTCTGTTGGAGGTTTTAGGACCTGGGCAGTCCGTGACCTTTACTTGCAAGAATCAGTTCTATGAGCACCCGGCATTTTCTCCGCACTCAGGGGCCAGCTGCACATGTTCCAACAAGAGACCCTTCGTGAACTCTACACCGACATGTTGTTTCAGCGGCCATTATTTCAACGAACGGAAATCGCTAGAATTATTGCAGAAGTCGCAATGAAAACAGACAACACCAAAGCTCACGTCAACGACTTCCACCAAATCATGGCTGTACACTTTGAATAGTCATCGACATGTGTTAAATATTTATTTGCAAAGTGAACACTGGACCTGTCATGGACCTGTCATGGCCGTGGTGTTTGTGAGACGAATGTCTAATGTGTAGGTAGTAGAACTAACAGTAGTAGTAGTAGAGTTGTTTGAGCCTAGTGGCTGCTTGTCCTAATGGTCCAGTCTGTGGAGTCGCGCTCAGATTCCACTGTGCTCACTGCGCTCAATGTACTCACTGTGCTCAGTGTACTCACTGCGCTCACTGTACTCACTGTGCTCAGTGTACTCACTGTGCTCACTGGGCTCACTGGGCTCAATGTGCTCAATGTACTCAATGTACTCACTGTACCCAATGTGATCACCGTACTCACCGTGCTCAATGTACTCACTGCGCTCACTGTGCTCATTGTACTCACTGTACTCAATGTACTCACTGTGCTCACTGAGCTCACTGTACTCACTGTGCTCACTGAGCTCAATGTACTCACTGCGCTCACTGTGCTCACTGTACTCACTGTACTCACTGTACTCACTGTACTCAATGTACTCACTGAGCTCAATGTACTCATTTGTCAACTATGTGAGTTTATTTTCTATGCTATTGTGGCAATTGAGAGTAAACAGTTCATTCAGTAATTCTGCTCCCATCATTCAAAGTATCCTTTGTTGGATTTTCCCGTGTGACCGCCATTTTGTACACTATCCTGTGCTCACTGGAGCGGAAATCCGGCATTACAGCTTTGTCTTATTTAAAAGGATTTTGAATTAAAATCTTTTAAAATTATGTTATCCATGGCGTTTAGAAGCTTCCTATAAAACTGTTTTAGCTCAGACCCGCCAGGTGTCGTGCCACCAGCCACAGACCGTTTGGAGGACTAGACTCACTAGAGGGCAACAGCTAAACGCGTTTAAGTTCATCCTGGGTCTCTTGTTTGCTTCTGAACACCCCGAGTTCTTTTCTCAAGACGATTATAAAATCTGATAATCGCCATAAATAGCTTTCACAACTATTTTAGCCAGTTTCGAACAGCTATTTTAAGGTGACAATAAACTGTAGAAAAAAAATTGTTTTAAAGATTTTAATAACATTTTGTGACAGAATAATCAAATATCAAATAACTATCTAAATAACTAAAAAATATATGTATTTTACGATGAATTTTTTTTTACTGTAATCAATGATTTTTGAACTTAGCTTTTAAATGAAATTTCAGAGAGTGCCAGAAGTCATAGATCATTAATTTTAAAAAAATTAAATTTAGATAATAGTTTAAAGTTTACTGTGCTCTCTTGATGCACCATGTTTATGTTTACAGATCTCTCATCGGCTTTGTCTCAAAACTCAAATTAAACAACAAAGTCAGCCATGACAATAAGCACCAACAGTTGACCATCTTGCACTGAATCCCTGCAGTACTTACCGACTGATGCTCGAATACCAGGGTCACCGGTTCACGGAGTGTGGGAATGTCTACTAAGGTCATCGTCAGGATCACCGAGTTAATTTTCTGCTCGGAGGTTGTCTCGCCGACCCTAAGACAATAAAGCAATGTTTATCATCAAAATATTTTTTCTTGCGTCCCTTTTAATGCTTGCTAGAGCTGAGCTCTCTACAAATATTTACAAATAAAATGTTCGAATGTTTACATGTTTACATGTTTACACGTGTACAACATACGTTACCGTCTCTATCTGTCGGAATTACAAGCATAATGTGTGTGAGTGATTGGAATGAAGACGAGCATGAAGTGCATGATTGCAGCTTGTTTGTCCCATTACCACTTCACCACCAACACCCGCTGTTCTCTATAAACCTGGAATTTCGAGACTCAAACGTGCGAGTCACGTGCACCCACACCTCGCACTGAAGGCAGCTGTAGTCGCTCGTTGACTCTAAGTTTGTCGCAGGCAGCTTAACATTATTTCTGAATAATTTTTATCAGACAAACGGGGCGAAACATGTTTTGCCAATGCCAAGTCCTCATAATCAAAGAGCGGGACCCTCATGCTACTCACGAGGATGAACTGCCCTGAGGGAAGATGTTGCTGAGTTTCGGTAGATGAGGGCGCTGTACCTTGCTCCAGAATCTGTTATTTGAAATAAAAAATATAAAAACACATACACACACATTCCGCACTGTTGGCTCGCTTGACAACAACTTTATTTTCTTTAGAGCAGACATGAACAAATAAAGTAACTGTCATGTCCTGACTAATAGATAAATATTCTAGAAGTGTTTTGTTTTGTTGTATTCAACATCCAGACTAATGAATTAAGGTGACCTTGTTTCTTTCAGCAGTAGATATAATGACTTATAGAAAACATGTGTTGTGTAACTTGTGGTAAACTCTGTCAGACCAAGATGTCGGACTGTTTGTGTGAAGATCAAAGTGTCTTACCACCAGGAACAGCAGCTTTGGGAAGCAAGATGGCGTTGTTGGCTTGTAGGACCCAGTCTGAATAATACCGGGGGTTGCTTTTGTCAGGAAACGAGATGTTTGACGACGTCCTCCCCACCTGTAGCACTACACACAAAACACAACAATGTAAACAGCACTTCCAGGACAATATTGTATCATGAGTTGTCTTCCTTATCGCAATATAGTCACAACATTAAACACACGTCACACTCAGTAGCAAAGTTTAATTCCACGAAAGATTCTAAAAATACTTTGTTATAAGAACAGTTCACACTTATGTCCAAGGCCTCCTTTTGGTTTAAACATATTTGCAAATACGTGGAGAATAAAGGCCCCGTGTGTGTTACTAATAGCAACAGGTGATCACGTGTCAAGATGTCTCGAAGACACATGGGACAAGCTTGCAATGACAAGCATAATTAGCGAGACCACGTTTATTATGATGATTGCTTGCTTCAGTTTTACACCGTGTCAGCAACTAAGGCTACAGCACGGACAACTGCACTTCAAAGAAAGGGTAAATTATTGTGATGGACCAATCACACGATAGTTGGGGTACATGTTCTGTGATACTCAGGTGGTTTCATCGAATCCTATTCGTCTCACCGCATCAGCTGTAGTTTTAACATCAAAGAGGGCCAGTCCTGTCCAGTTTAGACGCTACTACTTCTTCTTTGATTGCTGAAATTAATTAAAGTTGAGGCAACAATCTTACTTATATTGCTAGTGTTGATATGTGTGGTCGTTTCTGTGGTGTTGTCCAGATGACCTGCAGCCGCGTGGCCCACCATGTCCATCGCCCGCAACAGATTGAACGCCTGCGACTGCACGAGAGGACAGAAAGACCATCATGTGAGAAATCGTCACTCATCTACTTTGTTATCGACACACTCTGAGCTCTGTCAAAGCCACTTACTATCATGCTTGTTTTCCTCACTCACTTCAACCTTGTCATCGCCACTCACCTCCAGTTGGCTCCACACGTCGGGCGACGCCTGCATCACGTTGTCTGCAGTTTCCGCAAAGCTCTGCAACACATCCATGATGCACTGAGTCCAACAAACTCTTAGCGAACATGCTTTCCTGTCAGCAGTCATGTATATACTATGTATTTTGTGGAATGAGAAACAAAACACCTTGATGCATGGACCCTTCCAGTAGCGGCAGATTAAAACAAAAATCGTCAATCGTAACGATACCTCATGATGGTCTACAGTTCATTCATAAATCCTAAAGATGCCTCATGATGTTCTACAGTTCATTCATAAATCCTAAAGATACCTCATGATGTGCTAGAGTTCATTCATAAATCCTAAAGATGCCTCATGATGTGCTAGAGTGGTAGTTATGACTATGGCTGGCATTATTAATTGTTGATGTTGTGCTGTGTGGTTCTAACCTGTACTTTTTATAGATTTGCTACTAATTGCCTTTCGGGATGAATAAAGTCATATCTTATCTATTTTTATGCCACGTGTCAAAAAATAACTGAGTAATCTTTGACAAAAGCTGAATTCGTTCTGACCTGCAGCTGGCCGCCATCCAGGCCCTGGTCCAGCTTGATGGTGTCGATGACCTGCTGCATGACATACACAGTCAGTGTGACATCCCCCTGACTCAGCTGCTCGCTGGCCTGCGTGCTGTTGGCCAGTGTGTGCACGATGTCCGACACGTTGAGGACCAACACCCCGTCCAGCATGTCTCTTAACTGACACACGTACAGCAGGTCAAGGGTCAGCCACGTGGGAGCCATCTTAATGGTAAGGTGGTGTCAGCCACAGCAAGATCAAGTGGAAAATAGTCGGTGAGTCGTGTTCGTTAAGTGCAGTAAATACGAGACACCGACTTCACAATAACACCAGCAGTGTTGACTAAACAAACTCAGAAAACACACTTTGAATACTTTGGGTGGTTGTGTAGACATCAGCAGTGTACACGTGGAATAGCTACAGCTGCAAATAATCCTAAACATCATCTACTTCCATGAACTAAGTGCTTATAGTGCAAAGGGGACAGGGATTGTGACAGCAGCTGCTGCTTACTGTGCTATTCAGCTTCTGAAGATAAGGATTCACACACTCCCTGGTGTCCACCGTCTCCCACCTGCCTGTCTCTGTGCACGTGCGTCGCATCCTTCCTGTTGTGAATGATTCAGTTTAGAGTGAGAGCAGTCAAGCAGCTAAACATTCTGACCATTTGTACTATTGCCCTGGTATCTTGTCTTCCAAGTCTGTCTATCCATTCCGTCAATCAGTCTGTCTCACTACCTACTTTCTCTGTGGCTGATGCATGGTTATCCTCCTCCCGACATGTTTGTAACTAGCTGACAGCAAACAACCACTCACCATTTGAGTTCGTGCACTCAGCCGACACAGTTGCTCCAGCTGAGCTGCTGGCCAATCGCCCTCTTGTGGACATATTGGTTTTTCTACACAGAAGCATCATAAACCTGACTACATTCTCAAAGAATTGAAAACAAAACAGCAGAAAAATATTTCATTGTTCAGCGTCTGTATGCGCGTTACCTTTGGCGTTCTTTCCATTATTTTTATTTGTTATATTACACAGCAATCCTGTCTTCAATTCTTGCCATGCTTGTAGATTTTTAAAACAAAATAAGGTTTTCTGCTAGTGTATTAATGAATGGTATCCGATTACATCGCCCAGAAATGTGACATTTCTTGCTCCTACCTTGAGATTTGACAAAGATTGTCTCCTCGTTACTCGTATCGAAGCCATGGCTGTCCGTAGCCCTGCATGTGCATGAAAAGGTTTTGACACATTGATGCTGAGGAAGGTCACCTTAGTCTCTGTCCTGGGCACCGACTTAGTAGCTAAACACAAAGTCACAGGTGAGACTTCAAGCACTTACTGTTGGTACAGTTCTTATTACATACACCTTGACCTGTTACAGGTCTGTGCACCTTACAATAGTGGATTAAAACTAAATATAAAGCTTGGCAAGGTTGGACAATATTAGTTCATGTTGTTGTTGTTGTTGTTGTTGTTGTTGTTGTTGCTGCTGCTGCTGCTATAACCAGACCAGCTGGATGAACTTGAAGACTGAATTCTACCCGTATAACTGAATACACTAATGTGTCCGTGTCGGGGCTAGTTATCTGCTCCACACCTGTGATACACCTGAGCTCGTTTTCCCGAGAAGATAAAATAAGCTTCCGAGTGTGGGACACTGGTAGAAGTCAAATCCACGTCTTTCACCTTCTCTGCTTTTTTATATCTCCAAACATTGATACTCTCTGGCGAGATGCGTTATACCTCTTTTATGATGTACTGATGCCTGTGTACTAATGTATGTTAGCTTGTGTACTAATGTATGTTAGCCTTGTACTCATGTCTAGTACCCTGTATATAATGTCTGTTACCCTGTGTACTCATGTCCGTTACCCTGTGTACTCATGTCTGTTACCCTGTGTATTCATGTCTGTTAGCCTTGTACTCATGTCCGTTACCCTGTGTACTTATGTCTGTTACCCTGTGTACTAATGTATGTTAGCCTGTATATAATGTCTGTTACCCTGTGTACTCATGTCCGTTACCCTGTGTACTCATGTCTGTTACCCTGTGTATTCATGTCTGTTAGCCTTGTACTCATGTCCGTTACCCTGTGTACTTATGTCTGTTACCCTGTGTACTAATGTATGTTAGCCTGTGTACTAATGTCTATTACCCTGTGTACTATGTGTTACCCTGTGTACTAATGTCCATTACCCTGTGTACTCATGTCTATTACCCTGTGTACTTATGTCTGTTACCCTGTGTAGCCTGTGTTTTAATGTCTATTTCCCTGTGTACTAATGTCCATTACCCTGTGTACTCATGTCCATTACCCTGTGTGCTAATGTCTATTGCCCTGTGTACTAATGTCTGTTACCCTGTGTACTCATGTCCGTTAGATTGAATAAGTTGTGGCCTGTACACACTGCTATGTACAGCGCTAATATTGTTGGAAGTCTACATGTTAACGGAAACAAATGTATATAAAGTACTACGGCTGTCAATGAGCATCTCCTACCCACAAGGCTCCTGTACCAATATCCAAGGGTACATGGCTTCCCGAGATGTACCCACCATTGGTGGAATTGCTACATGACAGCTGAGCCGTCCAGTCATCCGTGTAGTCGGCGCTTCTAGAGCACGTGAAGTTGACGTCACTGCCGAGATCAACCAGCTGTGTGCTGGCGGACAGAGTGGCTGATATGGCGGATACCACCCCGAGAGAAATGTTCAGAGTCTCTTTGGCAAAAGAGTTAGACACCTCACAGGAAAACGATCCTGAAAGAAAAGGCAGAAATGTTTCACGTGAGAGAGTAAGTGAGGCATTAGTTGTAGTAAACATGTTTACACTCAGTATCACGAGGCTTTCTTCATAGACGAGTGCTTGACGATATCAAACACTTTGTTTTTCAATATTTGAAGGTTTTCTGGCAAAGTCCAAGTTCAGAAAAACTCTTCGCTGTCGACACCATCTTTGAGCAGTTGAGAAGACCCTTACTGCTACTGGTGTGTGTGTTTTAACAGTTATGGTTAACGGTTGGGTTCTGACATTTTGAATGTGTTCCACTCAAATGTTTTATTTGCAAAAGAATCGATTACTGACAATAAAATCTGAAGCATCGTTGTCAGTCGGTACATTTAGGGCGCCTTGTCTCCTTGTTGTGTTCCAGACCCGCTTATTTAGAAAACAGTTTGTGCTAACTGAGCGCAGATCATGTCGAACTTACCTTGACCTTTCAGGTATATTATTGTAAATAATGCAATTAGCGTAGTAAAGCAATGAACTCATACCTTTCTCGGTTTGCCGGATACCAGTAATGACCAACTGACTCGTAAACTGAAATGGGCCCTGCTGGAGGTGGTTACCCTGAGGTGGTTAGAAGACGAGTTCTGCAGTTCTACCCCCTCACGTGACCACCGGAAGACGGTGCTGTTGACCCGGGGGTCCGCGCTGTGCACGTGAGTGTCACGTTGTCGTTCTCGATGATCAAACCCTCAGTGAAGGTGAGCTTGCTGTCTGCGATAATCGCTTCTACAGAAAAAAATCAGATGTCTTGTTACCACCATCCGACTTCACAAACAATGGAATATGCTAACAAAATATTTTTTTAGAAAAACAAGTTTCCTACACGCACTAGTCGAGACCTGACGGTGAGAAGTCAACAGAGGCCTCGAGCTTGCTAACTCTGACACTCAGTAGAACTCGAGATAACGGGGTATTACACCTACTTACACAGTCATACATTAGCAAATATCCCTCCGCGCTCTTTGACATACAACTATCTTAAGGATCAGCAAAAAAAACCTGGCCACCAATGTGGAGAGACAATCACACAGACGACAACCCTGACAACTGTACAGTCACACACTCACGCTGTGTAGTGAACTGCCGAGAATTCGATGAGCTGTTTGTATCCATGCCTACGACAACCACCACAATTATATATGTCTGTAGCGGGGTCAACTGTTCTACAACATAATCCCTAGCAGAGGGGGGTCGTGCAGCTCGTTGCACGTGAGTGCCGTTCACATGCGCAGTCTCCACTATCAACATCTGGATGACGCCTTCGTACACCGGGTCAAAGGTCCAAGCAACAGATGCACTGGTGGGGTCAACTCTGGTCACTGTGACATTAGGACTGGGCGCTGTTCCTTTAGACATAACAAAGTCAACAATGAAACGGGTGGATCTCACTCCCCAAAATGGTGGATTTCTCCAGGGGCCTCTGTAAATATTAGCAGTAAAATATGCATGTTATCGTTTTGTGTCAATCGTGCAGCAGGTCAACAATAATCAAGGGTCGATGACATAGGCATGAAAGGCCTCAGAAAGGACAGCTTGCTTCTGATACACTCCTCGTCAGTTGTTACAAGATGTCAGAGACAGGAGTAAGTGATGGATAGAGTGGAGTGTGGACACACTTGGACAGACTGGTCAAATGAAGCCAGTAACCGTTATTAATAATCACATTTAAATACCAGACACATCATCTGACACTATACTTTTTGAAGGTATCTGGGCTTTATAAACTCTTTATATGTGTGTGTGTATATATATATATGTGTGTGAGTATGTATGTGTGTGTGAGAGAGAAAGAGGTGAGAGCCGTTCACACGAGTTCAGTCAATCAAAACTTAATTAAATGTTTCTACAATCACTGTGCTTGTTACTAGCTTCTGTTTTCAAACAAGTTCAGCAGCAAGAGGCCGTGTGGTGTTCACTGACTGTTGACGACGATGTTGAGCAGAACAGTGATGTTGTAGGCGCCGTCCGTGACGGTTACATTGAAGGCAAATGTCGACTTTTCTGGAAGGAGAAGACTGCGAGCTTTGACAAAGACATCCCCGCTGGTGCTGTTGATGTCCCACACTCCATCTCCTGAAACAAGCGACACTTAGAGGATGTTTGTCACCGACCACAGCCTTAGCTTCAGGATGAATATGTTCACTTCTGCACTCATTCATTTTTAAAGACTTTTGGCTATGAAACTTTTGAGTGAGAACCCTGTCTTTCTTTCTTGTGTTCATAAGCAAAACTCACCAACAATAAGATAAGTGATGTTGGAAAAAGAAGGCGTGGGGTCAGGGTCCCAGCATGCCACCCGAGCGATGACCTGCTGCGGGGCGACATTCCATGGAACTACACTGGAAACTCTGCTGGAGTTGCAGACTGGGGGCTGGTTGACATCTTCTACCTTCACATGTATCACTGCTGTTGTGTTCAACCCTGTCGTCTGATCTTCCGCCTGTGACATGTAAACAGTTCATTTGGGACTAGAAGAGCACAGACACACACACACACGACTGTGTGAACCTTCCAGTCATATATACGTGCAAAAATATACATTGTATATGAAAATATATATATATGATATTAATGTAGAAAGGATCTCTAATATCACTATCATCACTATACACTGTATATATAATATTAATGTAGAAAGGATCTCTAATATCACTATCATCACTATACACTGTGTATATATATAATATTAATGTAGAAAGGATCTCTAATATCACTTTCATCACTATACACTGTATATATAATATTAATGTAGAAAGGATCTCTAATATCACTTTCATCACTATACACTGTGTATATATAATATTAATGTAGAAAGGATCTCTAATATCACTTTCATCACTATACACTGTATATATAATATTAATGTAGAAAGGATCTCTAATATCACTTTCATCACTATACACTGTGTGTACATATATATATAATATTAATGTAGAAAGGATCTCTAATATCACTATCATCACTATACATTGTATATATAATATTAATGTAGAAAGGATCTCTAATATCACTATCATCACTATACACTGTATATATAATATTAATGTAGAAAGGATCTCTAATATCACTATCATCACTATACACTGTATATATAATATTAATGTAGAAAGGATCTCTAATATCACTTTCATCACTATACACTGTGTATATATATAATATTAATGTAGAAAGGATCTCTAATATCACTTTCATCACTATACACTGTGTATATATATAATATTAATGTAGAAAGGATCTCTAATATCACTATCATCACTATACACTGTATATATAATATTAATGTAGAAAGGATCTCTAATATCACTAAGCAGAAATTTGCTTACCAAACAAAAGAAAGAATTAAATTTGGAGATTTCTCCGCGAACAAGATATTTTCGGACCATATACACAATATTGCTGTGAAAAACCAGTTTAGCACCATGTTGTCTGTCCACAAATGACATATAAATATAAATAAATGAGGATATATAAATATATATGAGCTGACCGTTATATGGCCACTGAGTGTTGTCGCCACTCTAGTCACAAGGTCAGCCAGTACCCGGATGTCACCTGTCTGGTTGTCTACTTTAAAAAACAGTCCAAAGTCTCCACCATCATCTGGTAAAAAAAAAATAAAATATCCAGATATTGTTTCACATCTGACATTTCAACTTTGCTGGATTACGTTTCTCCTTTTTCTTGACGGAAGTCCACAGATCAGCCAAGTATTTTACATAAACAAGAATTTCATCCGCCTTTATCAACGTTTATCCCGAAATTCTTAGAGTTGACTGCGAGAAAAAGTGATATCTCTGAAAATCTTATATAAAAGTAATGTTGACGATGATTGCATGCTATAATTTAATATATATTGCTGATAGCCCATGGTCATGTACAAACGTGTGTTCCCTTTGCTGAAGTCAGACTCACACATTGTAACAAGCAAAGTAACGTGTAGTAAGGTACACTATGAAGTGTTTCCATATTGTACAGTATTGTAAACATTGTAACAAGCAAAGTACTGACCTAGTAGGGTGTAGACCACAGTGTAACATGTAGTAAATTACATATTGTACAGTATTGTACACATTGTAACAACCAAAATACTGACCCAGTAAGGTGTAGACCACAGTGTAACATGTAAGGTACATATTGTACAATATTGTACACATTGTAACAACCAAAATACTGACCCAGTAAGGTGTAGACCACACCACCTTTAGTCCCGTTGACGGTGGCCCGCACCATCAGCACGATGAGGCCAACAGCAGCTGACTCATTCACAAAGCCAGTGTAAACAGTCTCAGTAAACCTGGGGGCAGCCCTGAGGTACATCACTGTCACCACATAGTTCCACAAGTATGTCCCCAGTCCATTGTCCACTCTCAGATCCATCTGCACCACCAGCATACAGTTCATTATGAGATGTCCTATTTTATAAACACTTATTATGTACAAACACCACGAGGTTTGCACCATTAGTACAACATGTAGTGAGGTACACTGGGAGGTGTTCCACATTGTACAGTATGTAAGCAGGTTTCCACCATTAGTACAACATGTAATAAGGTACACACTCAGGAGTTCATATTGTAATCAGGTACACAAGTCATGAGGCACTCGCCTTCGGTTGGTCAGGTGCTGATGACAACACAAAATACTTGTTCCAGACGGACTCCGTACTCTCAAAGATTTCAATTATCATGTGAATACTACTTACACACATGCTTCTCCCAGATTGATGAGTTCACGACCTTACACGCACACACACACACACACACACACAAACACACACAAGCGCACACACACACACACAGAGAGTTAATAGCAACTTGTGGAATGATGCAGCAGTCGGAGGTATATTTAAAATGAAAAAAGTTTTTTTTTCAGACAAGATAGCGAAAAAGCGCTGTCCCTATGAAAGGAATCGTGTGAGCAACAGATGAAGAAGCAGAGACATCGGGAGCTCAGTCCACCTCGTTAATACTCATACATTCAAAATATAACCGTGAAAAGTCCGTTAGGAGCACGTGCATTACCCTTACCTGGAAGCTACCATTAGTATACATATGAAAAGTCCTTAAGGAACACGTGCATTTACTGCCCTCACCTGGAAGCTACCGTTAGTGTACATCGTGTAGCAGAACTCTGCGTACGTTCCGTTCTCCAATGACTTGTTGACGGTAAAGGCGTTGAGGAAGTTTCCAGAAAAATTATACTTGAGGAAAGAGAGGTCTCCATCAGGTGTGGAGGGATCTGAGCAGTGGGGCTCCACCCTGAAGCACCTCCCGTGTGTCCACTCGGTGTCTGGAGGCACGTAGACGGGGCTGCACACTGGCGAGTAGTTACCTGAGGACAAGATGTGGTAATGTCTGAACACACCAGCTTGTAATGGTTTGGAGAGAGAGAAGCAAGAAAAGTTTTTAAAAACTAATTCTGTTTTCCCCTTTTTCTGCACGAACATTTACTAACTCAAGACACACAAAATCCAGAGTAAACCACCGTTTTCAAGCAGTTTGCCATGGAATGGACCAAAGCATGGACTGGACTGTTGTCCTAGGTGTCGGCTCGACAAGCCACTGAGTAGTTTCATATCTGGCACCGCGATACCATTCTTAAACTCAACAATAAATAAGACCTGCAATAAACTTGTTAGTTAATTTTGTTGTTGGCTTTTTGCGCTTAAGTTCTCGACTTCCCACAACTTAGAGCTTATAAACTGAAACCATAACACACCATACAAGCTTTTGTACCTCCGTCAGCAGGAAAGTTCGCATCGTCTGCTCTTCATTTCGATGGTAGTTGACTCAAAAGCGAATTTATACTTTAGTCTCGCGCTAAAGGTCAGGCTGCAAAATGTGTCTGCTAGCACTCCAGCAAATAGTCCTGATACAGCAACAAGTAGATACTACCTGATACAGTAAGTAGCTAACATGTGATCAGTGTAAAGACATGGTAAAGTCACAAAGTAGGCTGATACAGGTAGCTACTGTGCAAAGTTGATACAGTAAAGTACCCGATACAGCAAAGTACCTGTACAGTAAAGTACCCGATACAACAAAGTACCTGATACAGTAAAGTACCCGATACAGCAAAGTACCTGATACTAGCAAAGTACCTGATACAGTAAAGTACCCGATACTGAGTATGTACAGTAAAGTAACCCGATACAGCAAAGTACCTGATACAGTAAAGTACCCGATACAGATAAAGTACCTGATACACAGTAAAGTACCCGAGTAAAAGTACCCGATACAGTAAAGTACCCGATACAGAAAAGTACTCGATACAGCAAAGTACCTGATATAGCAAAGTACCTGATACAGTAAAGTACCCGATACTGCAAAGTACCTGATACAGTAAAGTACCCGATACAGCAAAGTACCTTATATAGTAAAGTACCTGATACAGTAAAGTACCTGATACAGTAAAGTACCTTATATAGTAAAGTACCTGATACAGTAAAGTACCTTATATAGTAAACAAAGTACCTGATACAGTAAAGTACCCGATACAACAAAGTATCTTGTACAGTAAAGTACCCGATACAACAAAGTACCCGATACAACAAAGTACCTGATACAGTAAAGTTGAGAGTGGTGTTGGCTGTAAGACCTCCTCCATCTGATGCAAACACCTTCACGTGCAAGTCTCGCGCAGTGCGAGGGACCGGCTTCACCAACATGACGTCACCAGTGGCAGCAGTGACGTTGAAGAAAGCTACAGGAAACGGTTATTAAAGCTACAGTGTAGAAATTGGACTGGTAACTTTTATTTATTTATTTATTTATAACTGATTGTTTACCTAGTTACATGACACGTGTAACAGTCAACAAATGTAAAGCGTTCTTCAGTTGCTCCAAGTTCGCTATGAATGACGGTAACTAGAAGATATAAATTGCACTTGTTCATGTCCAGTGTTTGTGCACATTTGTAATGATCATGGCCTCACGAGTGTATGAGAACTGTGAGCCACACTTGTGGTCAGATCTTCGGTAAAGTAGCTCCATTGATGGAAGAAAGTACCTACGAAGACGCGAAGGAAGACAGAGAGGAATACAAAATATTCAGATATCAAGCATGGAAGGAAACTCTGCATTTAAACTCTAGTTCCACTGCCAGACATGAGAGAAGGGAAAACTGAATGGAAATGAAAGACTTACTGTAGTTTAGTTCTGTGTGAAGACCAAAAGTCAGAGAATGAAACTTGGGGTCGACATCGGGATCGGAGCACTGAATGGTGTAAACTTTTGTTGACACAGACGTCTTCAGGTCAACAGTCAAAACACTATCCGGGTGACATTCTGGGGGTTGGTTAGTGTCGTTGATTGTGATAGTCAATGTGACATTTCCAGTCAACCCTTCACCATCTTGAGCCTGAAAACAAATAAAGATGCAAGAATGCAAAAAGTCAGGGAAACTAGGACATCGACATGGCTATTCAAGGGCTAAACTGCATAAACACGCAATTAACTAAAATAATAAGTCCTTCATTGCATATTTACTTCTGTATTTTGTTTTCGTGATCGTTGTCTGCTAACTAAAAAATAAACATAAATGAAGCGGATCACAAAGGTTCTCATTAAGAGTCACCTGCATTCTTCAAGAGAATGATCGAATGTTTATAATGGTCTCATCTAAAATAAATAAATAAATAAATAAATAAATACCTTTTATACAAAAGATGTTACAGAAAGATGGATGTACATACTGTAAATGTGAGCTGATAGACGAAGTCAGCCCTTAGAGGTGCCACCACTCGTAAGGAAGAGTTGACGAGTCGAAGTGGTGCCGGGCTGAGGTTCTCCAGGTGCGTGCCGTTCAGATATTCTACTTTCAAATCTGAAAATAGAAAAAAAATCTTTTTAATCATTTCGTAAATTGCTCTTCATGTTCTGAAATCATTAAAGGTAAAATAAAACACAAACGTTGTCTCCACTTATAACCAAAATCCTTTCCTGTGTAGTGTTTTTAGTATTTGTGAAACATCTTTGCTGTTCTGTGCCGCCCGACTCCCTGCTGCTGTGTACAAGAGTTGTCGTCGTCGTATAACCGCTGCTGTGTACAAGAGTTGTTGTCGTCGTATAACCTGCTGCTGTGTACAAGAGTTGTTGTCGTTGTATAACCGCTGCTGTCGTCACGAGTAGCTGTGACAGTCGGGTACTTACCCAAACTTATATTTTGGATCTTGAAATCGTCTGTAAGCAGATCAGGGTCATAGGCGACGATATCTGCGTCACTTCCTGTGTCACTGATGTTGGTAGCCACCCGCACGACTGCCAGCGACTCGCCCACCGCCACGTTTTCCATGACAGCCAACCGGTAGGCGGAGCGCCGGAAGTAGGGGGCCTGGTTGACATCCCTGATGCTGACATTCCACTTCACGGACACGACTCCCAGCAAACTGGACACATCCACCTGAACCTGGAGGAAACAATAGGACAAGAAACATGGAGTGACCAGAAGTGAAGAGAGCATGGATTTATAAAGCATGCACAAAGGAAGAAAGAAAGAAAGCAAGCAAAAAACAAAAACCGTAATTACACTAACATATAAACTAATCAACAAAATGTAAAAAAGATGTCTTAGAAGCTCCTTTCATAGAGGTAAGTGCAAGTTTTTAGTGTTGTTGTACCTTGCTACAGGGTCATCTCCATTTGTTGTTTTAATTAATTAAGGCAAACGTGAGCAGAATATTGTGTGGTCGGCTGGCAAGTGGTATTTGTCAACTGCACCACCTTGCACAGGACCTCAAGCAATACGTATCTTTCATACATCATTAATAGTTGGAATTATTTCAACATTCAGTGTGATTTAATATTGGAATTATTTCAACATTCAGTGATTTAATATTGGAATTATTTCAACATTCAGTGTGATTTAGTACATCGTCTTAAGACTTCGTCTACTGGTCCAGAAGAAAACATTTAGAAAAAGAAAGCATCATTTTACTTTCAGTTTGTATTTTATTTAGAGTTCAGTGTTGATATAGTTTTATATTGGTTCAAAACAAGGGGTTAACCCTTTGACAACCGTAAGGATTGTTAGCAGATATTTTAGTTATTTTGACATATTTAGGGATAAAAGGACCTGTAGATTCCAAAACTGTTTGTTGGAAACTGATATTCCTCATAGTTCTCTAGATGCAGCAAGTACATCCCTATGTCGGCAAGGAAAAAGTGCCTGAAATAATGCGAGGTATGGGTTCTATCAATATTTTTATCCCTATAGTGATCACATGTTGTACTGTTGTTACGGAACATCAGAAATGATGCACTGTGATGAGAACAAAGATTCATCTTTTATGTATGTAATGTAATTGATGAATGGTACTTGTCAAATCAGTGATGTTGTGTAGCACAGGCCAACACACATACAGGCCTGTACAGAAGGTCGCACACATTGTCAGTCCTGCTTTCAATATTGACCTTTGCACATTGACCTCTTGAGGTTTTCTTCTTTGACCGACTTCTGCTCAGGTCGTGGGATTGGCACGACCTTCTTTCTGCTTCCAACAGGTCCTGATGGAATACTTCTTTTCCTGTTGGTGTATACTCTAATGAGCACTCTTCCTATCATGTGTCTGTACTGAAGCTGTCCTTTTATGGAGGATCGAATTCCTAATTCATATAGGTTTACACACAATAAACGTTGCTCACCGCTATGTCCAACAAATCGAATAACATTCGAAAGTAGTTCTTCATCTTTGACCTTTGACCTTTGACCAACTTCATATGTAATCTTTTTCTGATCCCTGAGATCGATGCCACCCAGAAATGTGTTGCAGGCTGTGGGCACAATGTAAGGAAAGGGGACAGCTCTGTTGTCCATTCACTTGACACAGGGGACACAGGGACAACATGGGGCTTTCTCCATGTTTCATAGCTTTGTCTTTCTGAAGACTTTTTCTGCATATGATGTTACCTGTCAATACCCACAGTTCCATACAGGTATATTTCCTTGTCTTGTGACTTTATTTGAAGCAATGGTGAATTGGAGAAGTTATAAATGTAAACCTCATAACACCAATGCTGAAGTGGTTTAGTCAGCATAGCAGCCACTCCCTGTCCTAGTCACATTCAGTTTCAGTTTTTCCCTGTGTACAAGTAGAATTCTTTTCATGGTCTTGGAATCAGGCCTGCACCACATGTTGAATTCCTGTTTTATTGGGTTTATGTATTACTTCACTATGTTGTGCCTCTTGAATTTCATCAAGAGTTGATCAACTGATTAGTGTTTGTTTGGGTTTCGTACATTTTGAAAGCATCGACTGAAGGGATCTGTTCTCAAAAGCATTTCATCGTTTGCAAAGTGTAAGGCATTATTGAAAACTACTTCAAAGCGACTCTGAAGCATCGCATTAGCAACACATGAAACCTGCAGGTCAGGTTCAGTGGACTAGTAGTCCCTCTAGGATGGAACCACATGATATCCCAGTACAAAATTCATTCCCAAGAATGAACGAATTTCTTGAGCATCAGTTTGTAAAGGAATTCTATTCTGCTGCATGTACTTTACTCACCAACAAGAGCTATCAAGCCAGAAAAATCACAGGATTTTTTAAATATGTCAAAGGCATTGGGTTCTTCATTTCGGTCATTCTGCATCTATTTCTAAAACACAAAGGATAAAGTCGCACCATAACAATCTAATAATCACTTAAAGAAGATCTCATTACGATTTCGAAGATGGAAGTTTATCGATCTGGAAGAGGAAGAGAAAAATGCAATGCTGAGGTTAATTTTCCCAGATGGCTATACTTGACAAAGTTTATAATGCATACTCACGGAAAAATTTTCCACAGCATTCGAACCATCTTGCATAATACAGAGACTGAGAGCAAGACCATCAGTCGCCAGCTGTGTTGTGTTGACCACCATCGGTCTCTGGCCAAGACCACCAGCGACACTGACGTTGAGAGGCAGGCTCCTATTGGCGGAATCTTGGCACGTGACTTGTTGGCTGCAGGTACCTGCTGGGTCCGTTTCTCGGAACGTAGCTATGGCCTGGCTGATGTTACATCTCGGTGGGTAGTTGCCTAAAATGTAGGCAAAACTTATCAGAAAAGTGGACTACTGTGTTAAATGTATAAAGGATCATCGGCCTTTGTTGGTCTGGCCGCACGCACCATACCTTACAGTTCGTAGCTTATGTCCCCCTACTACTGGGCCATACAGAAACTTCTAGAAAGCCACTAACAGCGTCTGTGACTGGGCAGGCTGCTGGCTGTATGGACGATTATTTCAGTTCTCGACGACTATTTAAATCCACCAAGCAGGCCATGTCTTTTCTCCTGCTACCTGTCCCTAATGATCATTTGCATGTCAAAGCATCAAAATCCAGCGACAGGTTGTTACATCAACAGAGAACAATGTAGGAGGATGCTTCATCGCTGTTTAGCTCCTCACCCACAGTTCTCACAGGTATGACACTGAAAATAAGAACACTTTAAGGACCTGGAAACCTGTTATAAGAAGCGTTGGAGGACCTTTTCATAACGTGCATACCCAACTATTTACTAGTCGTCTGTCACTTGTATTTGATTTGTTACACATTAAAGAAATAATACTTTAATTTTAAGTAAAATATAACCCGAGACACAGTTTTCTTAGACATTTTCTCATCTGGCCTGAAAAAGTCAAATACCACGCACTTTGTTTCATCTCAATGATTTCTCGTTCGTTTCGGGACTTTCAGTTTTCATGTTTCAGCTTTCAGTTTTCATGTTTTACACTAGTTCCGCCCATGGAAACAACATTCAAAGATTCAAACTGTGCTTTTGTCTGATTTTCCTTCAATATCTGGCTTTTTTTTTCCTTTTAACCATCAGTGTTTGAACCTGTACTTTTCAGGCATGATGACTTCCCTCGCTGCCTTTTTACTTGCATACAAATGTTCCCAAGTTTGTTTGTTTGTTTGTTTGTTTGTTTGTTTGTTTGTTTGTTTGTTTGTTTGTTTGTTTGTTTGTTTGTTTGAAACTGGCCGCCTGCAACTGTTGTCACCGCACGCAAATCATTTTTCTTATGCACGTGTGGGAGTCACGATTGTTTGAACTGTCTTCCTGTAATCTTTCATCATTCTTACAAGTTCATTCTTTTCATCTCCCATCCCTTCCATCAGTCATTCAAAATTTTGTTCCATGTTATGACCTTTTTAAAGTGCCATCCATGCTGATGACAAGAAAGAAGGGTTTGACCCCGGGGGTAGGAAGGTAAGGAGGCACAGGCGGCTTCCGTTACCTTTGTACTCATGCTGAAGTACCCTCACCTTTCACCTCATGCAATATGCAGGGTGGGGGAGGAAAGGCCTTTAAAAACAGCGACGGATTCTGACAGGACTAAGGGAAAGATTAAACCTCAATGAAGGTCCATGGACGACACAAAATGACAGTTTGCCCCCTCAGCCACCTAGCGGACTGTGTACTCCAAGATAAAGAAGAATAACATTCACATGGAAACAACAATTTGCAGATCACCCATCAACATTTACATGAAGCATCCGCAGTAAATGTTGTCTATAAAACATGACATTCCACAGACTGAGTATGACTGGCACTGCAGGGCAAGTAAGCAATAATCATAATCCACCATAATCCACACATCACCGGTCTTAATCAACTGAAGCCTCTCGATTCGCTTTTTGGACTGTTATGTCTCCAACAGCAACCAAGGACACAGAAGGCACCACATCCAAACTCTTAGTATCAGGCATGTAAAACACACACCAAAGCGAAATCCACTGATAGAAGGACACATCAGGTGAGACAAACAGAAAGCAGTCTTCTCCAGCCCACTGGGCGAGCCGACCTCGCTCTACATCATATAAATATTATACATAAAATGTCAACTCAAATATATAAGTAACTGTCTCTGGGAGCAATGGTCCGACACAAAAACTTCTAAAGCCTGTTTCTAGATTAGTTCAGGTGAACAAAGGACGGCCTGCCGCGGTTCATCGCCCAACTGCCGAGCGTTGGGCAGCGGCGGAAGATGAAAGGACCAGCCTGCCGACGGTGCAACCAGTCACCACGTGACCTGCCGCCAATCAAATTATCTTCTCGCCAAAGTGTTCATTCTTCCTTGTTATGCGTTCACTATGACAGAAGAGTGATCCATATTGTCCTGCTATTCTGCAGTCTTTGTTTTCTTATGTAGATGCACTTTCTCTGTGAGTAAAAGAAGGAAAGACGAAAGCAAGAGGGAGAGAGACTGATAGCAACAGAGGGAGGCTTTTGTGAATGTAACTGACTCTAATAGGTTTCCGACAGACAGACAGACAGACAGACAGACAGACAGACAGACAGACAGACAGACAGACAGACAGACACGACTTCGTCAAACAGCGAAAGGTGCGTCTGGAAATTTATTAGTCAGCAAAATAGTCCACGTGTTTACATGTTGAAGATTTGTAGATTTAGTCATATAAAATTATAATGTGATAATGTGAGGGATTTGATGACACAAATTATAGCGTGAATGCTTTAAGGACATAAATATTATACTGAGTTGTAGTGGGCGTGGATGCTACCTGTATTTTTTAGCAAAATCCCATTTTGTACTTGTCATTGTCATTAAACTACGATCAAAGACATATGACACAGGATGTCTCAAGAAAAAGACACAAGGAACATACTCACTGTTGATACGAATGTTCACCACAGCAGTCCCGCTCAACCCTCCGCCGTCCTGCGCGTGGACAGAGTAGGTCGTGTTGACCACTCCCACTGGCAGAGCTCTCGCCAGGCTTATTGTTCCGGTGCTATTCATGGAGAAGTAGTCTGCAAATAACACCACTGGTCGTCTTATCATGTAAATACCTACAAGTTGACAGATTAACTGATTGGCTGAGAAGGTTGGCTTCACGAGAATGCGAGAGGTTTGAGGTGAGAAGGCGAGGACTTGTGTGGACTGCGCATGTCATTGCACCTACCGTTGTTACCCCCGATGTTTCCACGGTAGACGAGTTCAGAAAACTCGGGGGTGGTGTCGTTGTCGGCACAGCTGACCGTGACTACTTCTGTCCCCACCGGTGTCACCAGGTCCATGGTGACCGAGTAGTTGTGGCAAGTGGGAGCTTGGTTGGTGTCGTTAATGTAGAATGTGATGTTGGCAGTGTCAAACAAGCCTGACCTGTCTTCAGCCTGAAACATGGGTCAGGGTTGTGAACTCGCCTTAGCTGCCTACACAGACATTGTGATGAGGAGAGGATGATTACTGTTATAAGCATTCCCACATTGTAGCTGTTCTGATGCTGTGTCGAGTTATTCTCAAAGGGTCTATATTAGTATTACTCTGAAGCTGGGTATATTAGGGGTATATCACGGGTATTCAGAGTATATGCATGTCATACAGCCGACACGCTCTTTGCAACAGTCAAAATCTCTCTGGTGAACAAAGTACACTCTACCTTTAGTGTAAGTCTGTACTGGACATCAGGGGTTGGAGTAGTACTGAGGTAGAAGGTTCTGTTGAGGACTGACAGTTGTACCGGCGACCAACTGATGTTTCGTTTGTCAAACAGACTGGAGCCTGGCATCCGCACCATGAAGTCTGCTCATACAAGGATCAAAGATGGTTTACCTTCATCAAACTCTTTGTCAGCTCTAAATTATTGTGTCTTTAATCTTCCCGATCCTCCTGGTGATTCTCCTAAATCATTAAGAAAGAATTTTTGTTAACTGGGGAGGCAAATACAAGAATTCAGTCATCTCCAAACCTAAAGATAAGGGAGAGGTTCAGAAATGACACAGCCCTTAGAAAGAGCCAGGTCCTCTGGTGGACAAACCCTGACAGGTCTCGTGGTGTGTGGACTGAGAGATGGACGAGCTGCCTCCACTTTCTAGATGGCGCTGAACTCACGCCTGGACTTTATGGCCTCCAAGATATTAACTCCCTAAACATGCTTCGATAGTCTGTTTATTGTAATGTGGGAATCACAAGGTTCACATTAACTTCAACATGCATTAAAAGTGTTCAATGTTTATATTTTTCATATTTTAGGGATGGTAAGCTAACCTAGGGTTTGAGTGTATTTATGACACTTTGTAGCGATTTCTACTTTCACTTCTTACAACAGATTCAGGCTGCCAGGTATGTGGACTGAACTGGTGAGGACATCTTGAAGACAACAGTTGTGTACCTCCAGGAAACGACATCAGAATACTGAATACAATTTTATTAGCGTGAATTACTAAACTTACTTCTTATTAAACAGATTATACTCTTCAATATTTAGTTATTTTTACACTGTTAATGTCCCTAGTGTTTGTAGTTAATTTGTAGGTTCAGTCCTTTAATGTCTCTTGTAGTTTGTTTTCCACTAACTGAGCAAGTGTTTTTACTCCTGTTGTCAGCAGCATGTTATGATCCTATCGCCAAATGCACTCAATTCGCCACTAGACCACACTCAGCTTTCTCTTTGTTTCGTTACAGATGGAGGTAGAACAAGAAAACAGAAAGCATTTTTAATCCTCTTTTTCTCTCGTTCTCCATCTTGTGAGGTTAGTATTCTGCTTTTGTAAGGTCTTCCTGGCTACTTTATACAGAGGTACGGGATGGAAATTGTTTGAAGAGAAACACGTTGAGACGAATACAGTCGTTTGAAAGTTCACAGGTAGTTTTTCTGGCTTATCTTTGTCATCACCTACAGACTACAGGCGTTTCCATAT
The DNA here is from genome assembly GCF_003073045.1 of Pomacea canaliculata. Lineage (NCBI taxonomy): Eukaryota > Metazoa > Mollusca > Gastropoda > Architaenioglossa > Ampullariidae > Pomacea > Pomacea canaliculata. The sequence goes on from NC_037595.1 coordinate 31,314,461, forward strand.
AGACACAGGGTAACAGGCTAAGATTTAACTACTGAACTCCACAGTCACTCCCCTCCCCACCAGCCACTCAACAGACACCCCCATGAGTTTTACCTCCCTTCCATTTGCACCGTGCGCAAACTCACAATACCAACATCCATACTTATCTATATATATATGTGTGTGTGTGAGACAAGCAGTTGAGGACTTCAGCTAGGACCACCAGGACGTTCTGCCCTTCATCACGTACTACGTCCTCTCAACAACGGCCACACATCAGCACGTGACACTGGATACTCACCGGTTACAACCAGCTGCTTAAAGCGAAAGGCGTCGGTGAATGTGTCCTGATCCCACACCAGGATGGTGTCTGTGTCTGCCGTCTGACTGTCAACTTCCGGTCCCTCTATGACCTCCACCGTCGCCAGCACTGTCATGGCCGGCGTGTCCTCAGCCACCATGAAGACATATTCCTTACTTAGGAAGGACGGCGCCTGATTCTCGTCAACAATGTCTATCGACAGTCTTACAGAAGTCAGCCCCTTCTCGAACACTTCCAAAGTAAGCTGTACAAGAAGAAGAAATAAAGAAGGAGTAGAAGAACGGCTAGAGGAAAACATAACGACTGAAGAATGTTAGCCAACTGTGAAACATGTTCGTGTTAAACAGTGTCTTGCTACTCAGAACTTTTGAACATCCATCCCCCCTTCTGACTGCTGATTAAGTAGTTCTGACAGAATGTACGACAAGAATAAGAGATCTTTTTTCTGCTTTCAAACTTCCTGTGACATTAGGTGGCAAGTGCATGTACTTTCACACTGCTCCCCAAATTGTACAAAGACTGTGTAACCACTTGCTTACATTGTACGGGCTGGCCTTGTACACCAAAGTGCCGACAACACAAATACGAGTCCATAGTGATGAGTTGTGTATCCGATGAGTTAGCAGCAAAAAGTCCATCTGATGAGTAAGTAGATGTCAAACTGACTCCTGAATACACGGGCGAGCAAACAACCGTGTCGTTGCTGCAGGTGCCGCTGGCGTCTGTCTCATGAAAGCTGATGTTGCGCAGGACCGTGCAGTTGGGGCCGATGTAATCTGATGGAAAACCAAGTCCCAGCTTAAGACCCATGAACAACATAAAACTGGAGAATGAAATCTCATTACATACCTGTCTACAGCTTCAGAGCGAAAATACGGACATTGGTATCAACATGGCAAACAGGACGGTTTTCATTTTTCACTAAGAACTAGCCAAGGTACTGGGGTCTAGTTCTGCCTCAAACTCTTGGAACTGTGGTTTTATAAGCAACTTTCGATGTACCACCTTCTTTGACTCAGGGTTACATTCCACAGAGTCAATGGCATGCGCAGGGTCATCGTATCAAACAACACTTGTATTAACTTACTGCACTCGTCAAATTCCTTTCCTAACTTCTAGAGACTAACCGCTTATTTGTCGCGATCGCTTGATGATGATGATGATTGATGATTGATGATGATTGATTGATTGATTGATTGATTGATTGATTGATTGATTGATGATGATGATGATTGATTGATTGATGATGATGATGATGATGATGATGATGATGATGATGATGATGATGATTGATTGATTGATTGATTGATTGATTGATTGATTGATGATGATGATGATGGAGTTTGCTCTCAGCGTGTAAGACAAGTAGGAGACATGGACACAATACGAAGGACGGAAGGAAAAACAACCGTGCAGGCAAGTAATCAAAGACAAACAGAAGGCACAAAGAGGAATCAGGGAACAAACAATAAGGATGAAGAGTGTCATAAATCAGAGGAAGCCGAGCAGGCGGACTGGGCCATTGAATATCATTCTAATTATTGACAACTATATTGACTAACTGTACACAACATCGGACTCTGGGTCAGCTGGTGCTGCTGGGTGTTACTGCCAGCCTCACCGTGTGGTTCGTATTCACGAGCATCGACAGTTCAGCCACGGGTACAATTGTCCTGATTTACTGGGGAACCAATCAGCAACATTGAGCCGACATACAAAATATATCTCAATTCAGAAGCCACTGAGAAGGTGAAGCTAACTAACCGACTGGCTTAACGGGAAGTAACAAACACTTAAAGAGTGCGACTGCTTCTTTAAACTAAAGGGAACATTTAAAACATCGGAAAAAAATAAGCCGGAAATTGCATTAAGTCTAGTTTACTCACTCTGATCATTAGGCGCCCATCATACAAATACATGTACTAGACAACAAATATTTTTATTTGTTTTTATTCGAAAACAAAATGACCTACGGGAAAAAAAAACCAAAGGAGTGACTAACCTTAAAATGTTGGGAGAAAAACTATCGGAAGGAAAACATGGCAGCTTAGTTTTAAAGTTCTTGTTAATATCAGATTATAAAATGAACAGAAACTGTGTTTGACAATTCTACGTGCTTGCCCGGTTTATTGATAAGATCTCGACATTTCTGTTGGATTGGATAAGAAACTAAGTTTGCTATTTTTACAAGATTATTTTACCGGCAGGATCCCGGCGAACAAGTGGCCAAGTACACAGGGGGGAGGTAGGCAGACCCAGAAGCCATGAATGTGGGATTTCAGCAGCTACCTACAAGGGGTAACCGATTTACCCAGCTCGGGTAGGAAGACAGGCTGGTAAAACAGTTTCGTGAATTCGACCCCTTGCTGTGCTGTCGAGAGTTCTAAGGATGCTGGTAGCTGGCAAAGTGTAGATGTGGCAAAGAGTAGATGTGGCAAAGTGTAGATGTGGCAAAGTGTAGATGTGGCAAAGTGTAGATGTGGCAAAGTGTAGATGTGGCAAAGTGTAGATGTGGCAAAGAGTAGATGTGGCAAAGTGTAGATGTGGCAAAGTGTAGATGTGGCAAAGCTGCCAGGTGGAAGTTTTCCTGGCAAGTGTCTCGGCAAACACGCTTGGACTTGACTTGCCAGCCAAGTTCAAATGTTCCAAACGTTTCACCCCTAAACCTTTAGTTTCATCTGTGAGACCAAATAAATGTTTATTTTAAAAAACCTTTTGTCATTGCCACACAGCTTTGCCACACTGGGGCAAACGTTGGAGGGACAAAGGCTGAAAGAGAATTCCCCTCGTTACAGAATGTCACAGTATTCTACAGCCGCTCTCTCCCACTTTGGTCACGACATGTCACGACTACCTTTACACGATTTGACGATTGAAATATTCACAAGAAACTTACAGAGTCTACAGATACAAATCACAAACTATTTCAAATATTATGTAGCAAATGCACTGACAACATACGTTTTAAGCATCAAATTTTGAACTTTTAGTATGCGCAGTCGCAGAAAAATATTCTAATTTCTGTTTTTGTTCTTTGTTTTCGCTTTTGTTACTTTATTTGTTCGTTCATACTGACCACCAAGGACCATCCTGACAGTGACATTGGTGGAGACCTCGGAATAGTTGCGGGCGTAGACTGAGACCACCGTGGACTTCGGCAACTCGTCTTGGACTTGTCTGGACAGGATGATGCTGCCGTTGTCGGCGATGTATAGTAGTGCTGCAGGAGAGAACTATCATCAGTTAGTTTGTATTCTTTATTAAAATTGTGAATTTATAATCTATGACGTAATTGATTTTCAGACCCTGTTGTTTTATGTAATAATCATCATCATCACCATCATCATCATCATCATCATCATCTTTGTGTCCGTATTACATCACGTGACAAACATCTCACGTGCAACACTCACAAAACAAGTTGTCTGGAGAGTAGGTTATCTGACGAAATTCAGCGGTCAGGTCCCAGTCCCAGCAAGCGATGTTGCCCACTATTGTACCGGACACAAAGGTTTTGTTGATGACCACCGTCACGTCGTGCACGCACTGCGGGGCCTCGTTGACGTCACGCACCGCCACGGACACGTTAACTGATGACGTCACACCACAATCATTGCTTGCCTGCGAAAAAGCACGCGCCACAAACAGTGAATCTAAAAGTAAATAAACATCGACTTTATTCTCGATTTTTAAAAAATTCCCACATATATACAATAAGTTTGTACAAGTTACTGTTTACCTGTAAGCGTTTGAAATGTCTCAAAGGCAAACGACACGAGGCGGTTACAATCTCAACTGTACAATTCATGATTGCTATCAGACCACTGAGCTCATTAGTCCAATTAACACAATTAATTTCCACTTGTCCGAACTTTGATTTGGTCAGTTGCTTTCCTACAAGGACTGTGACCTGTAGATAATGTTTACATTGTTCAGGTCACGAGCACTTGCTGTCATCGGTCAGTCAAACCATCTAAACGCTTTGGTAATGATTAGAACTTGTATCATTGTGATCATTTTGCAAATCAGCAGATTTTGTACACCAGTTTGTAAGTACTTATAATCACCACCTATCCACTTATATTCTGATCAACAAAAGGTCAGTGCAGCTCACTACGATCACAAGATAAGTACTTACTGTGATCACCAGGTAGGTGCTTCACCAGGTTAAGTGCTCACTACGATACGACTACGTGCAGGTAAGTGCTCACTACGATCACAATGGTAAGTACTTACTGTGATCCCACACACGATCACAAGTAAGTGCTCACACTCACGATACATTCACAGGTAAGTAACTTACTGTGATCACAAGCTCACACAAGATAAGTGCTTACTACGATCACAAGGTAAGTGCTTACTGTGATCACCAGGTAAGTGCTCACTACGATCACAAGGTAAGTGTTACTGTACGATCACAAGATAAGTGCTTACTACGATCACAAGGTAAGTGCTCACTGTAATCACCAGGTAGGTGCTTACTACGATCACAAGATAAGTGCTCACTACGATCACAAGCTAAGTGCTCACTACGATCACAAGGTAAGTACTTACTGTGATCACCAGGTCGTATGTGCTGTGGCTCGTGGCATTGAGGGTACCTTTTACCACCACCTCGTAGTGTGTGTCGTTCAGTTCTCGCACACCCAGGTCGCTGTCACCGCCTGCACAGTGTGAAGGGAGCCACAGCATGACATGTCCGACAGACCTCACAACAATAGTTGCCTCGTCATTTCATCAAGTCACTGTCACACATGCAACTGTCGTCTGACATAATCCCCATACCCGAGTATCTGCTCGTCTGTTGGCTGTGTACATAGATGGTGTGTCTGTTTGTGTGTGTGTACATAGATGGTGTGTCTGTTTGTGTGTGTGTACATAGATGGTGTGTCTGTGTGTGTGTGTACATAGATGGTGTGTCTATGTGATAAAGCCGTGTGTATACACTAACGGACATGAGAGTGTGAGGGAGAGTGTGTGTGTGCGCGCGCGTACTTGTTTGTGTCTCATGCCGGAGGTTAGAGCTGTCGTTGTTGTGAGTAGCAACTAATTTTATAAAAGCCAACGCTGAAATTATTAAAGTTGAATCTTTCAGTAAAGCATGTTGATGACAACATGAAGGAGCTGGAGGCAAGCAGCCTCACCATGGAGCTGTACGCTGATGGTTGTGGGAGAGTTGGTCTGTGAGTTAGGATCGGTTACACTGAACCTCAGCACGATGTCCTCAGGACTGACATCCTCATCCACGGACACCTGGCTACTGTCGCCCTCTATCGTTATTTCCAGAGGTGCGTTTGGCTCGACGACCTCTAGTGTCACGTTGACAAACACAGGGTCGTTGTAGGCGAGTAGACAATGGCGAGCAGAAACTGAAACACAAACACAAGTAAGAGCACGCCACGACTGAGGCATCAGGTGGAGGCATCAGGTGGAGGCATCACCACTCTCATCGCGGACAAAGTCGCAGTGCTTTGCGTGAGATAACCTGTCACAGATGTCTCATAGTTCTACAACTCGTTATGTTTCATCTCTTACTGCGCTCACAATAAACAAACAAACAAAGTAAAAGCGTTTCTTCTTTGCCAAGAAAACGAATTTAAAACAATTTAAAATTAACGGCAACCAATATTCAGGCAAAGTAGCAACATCTGGTTTTACCTGGTGGGTACCAGAAGGAATGTCACTACTGCCACTGCTACACACATCAAACACACTGTCATTGACGGCAGTGACACTGAAGTCACGTGCTGCATCCCCCGACACAGACACGTTGAGGATGGCCAATCGTGCACGTGATGCGTTGAAAGCAAAGGGAAGAATTGTAGGTGGCGCTGTCCACAGTCTCCGAGTTGCACAGTGTTGAGTAGGAAGCCAGTTGTGTTGGGACTGTTGACACAACATGTTGAGAGTAAACAAGCTGCTCACACAAGCCGTACTCAAGTACTGTTCACAAGATATTCGTCACAATAACTTTGATGAGATGCTACTCCTGTCTACTTGCATTTTGAACACTTAAGCTACGATCACCACTGCTTCCATGCTTCCATGAAGTATGATGGGATGCTATTCACTCACACTTTTCCCACTATTGTTCTGACATGCCGCCATCAAAAGGATGTTACACACATAGGACGATACACACAAACTATAGTGAACACTGTTCATACGCTGGGATAAGGCTCCACCCCATGTGCTCTATCAAAAATTAATTCATTATTTCAATCGACATCAAGCTTACATGATGCTGAACACTGTCAACACCATCTACCCTGCAACAATCGATGTTCATTTAAGCTGTAATATAATAAAATTTATTAAAATGTCTTTGCTATTATAATAATGTAGCTACACTTCTGTGTCTCATACAACACAGTTAACTTAACAAAGTGTATTTACACATTTAATTTTATTATTAGTGTTTTACAGTAATCCCAACAACTGTGACTGGATTGAACGTGTGGATGCGGTCAACCCCGAGTGACATCAACAGCACAGACAGAATGTTTCTGTGACTGGCTCTCAAGAAATTATTGTATGAGCTTCGTGTTTCTCCCCCACAGCTATCAACTTACTTGTCGCGAGGGTTTCTGTGAGGGTCTGTCCATATAACACGGGCAGGAACACCAGCCACACAGTCACCTGCCATCGAACCATGACGCTGCCGTTGTCAGGACAAGTCAGCTCGCCTTTCACCATTACTCCACCATCTGGCAGTCAGGGAGGGCAACTTGACACCTGAGACAGCACAGACCTGGTCAGAGTCTAGTGACAGTCATGACAGCACGGACCTGGTATACTGAGGTATACTTGTATACTGGTATACTTGTGACAGTGTCGTGTCATAGTCATGCCAGTAGTCATTGACACTGTCGTGTATGTGTTTCAGTGAGATCATGTCACCATCTCACTTGTTTGTTTGTGACAGTTATTTCCTACTTCCTTGCTGTATCTTCAAACCCAAGAAATAAAGATGTTGACAAAAGCCACTTCACCCGACCTTGGCTATGTAATATCAGTGTCACACTGAGGCTTGTGACTCCTGCCACGAAATTTCATGCTTTTTTCTCAGTCTACCTTCATACAAATTCTTCATCCACGTAGCCTCGTAGTTGTACGGCGGGTCCGCTGCCACATTGTGATAGTCGCCTCCTATTAGTAATTATCGCTATAGTGACCCAACATCCAAATAATAATAATAATAAATGCAAAATCAAGCATGCTCTTTTGTAAAGAAAAACAAACAAACAACATGTGTAAAGAATAACAAGCAAAGAATAAAATCAAATACAGAAAACACAAAGAGGAGCCAACTAACAAGAACAAGAGCTGAGACTAACATGATATTACAAAAGGAAGTGAGTGACAAAGGACTAGCATTATGGGAAAGGTTGTTAGGAGTAATGTTTATGGAAGGTGTGTGTTCAGTGCACGTGTAAAGGAGTCAATGGCGGGGTGGGTGGCGGACACACAAAGGGAGAGAGTTCCAGTAACTAAAAATCCTGTGGCCACATGTTGTTGCCCCACACTCTCCCTGCAAGACACAAGGACGACATTATATCGAAATATCTGACTATGGTGTAAGAGGCTGCCTGTGAGCTCGTTTTCTGATGCTTTCCACACTCGGCCCTAAGAGCATGGTCAGCATCACTTCGCTGTGACTGGGATGACTGGCAGACGAAATCCACAGTTAAGATGTGGCTTGCCCTCTATTGTGGACTCTTGGATTCATCTTGAAACACATCGGGCCTGGTACTGACTCAGTCAAAGATGACTTTCCCCCATGTGATGACCTGTGGGCATCCCTGCCTCCCCCACCTACCCTGAGACATTCATTGTGTGGAGCCTGGGGTCAGCAGACTCGAGGTTTGGGCTGCCGGCCACTGCCCGGCCAACTACACAGGAAGCAGCCGCCGGGGGCACCAACAATTCTTCCTCTAGCCAATACACCATCGTTAGGTGCTCAATACATTCAACACTAATATTGTTGATAATAACATCAAAATTAGGTCCACACACACCTAAACATCCATATTATTTTGTACGAGTGTGTGTGTGTGTGCGAGCGTGACAGAGAGAAAGAGTAATAATGGGATATGGGTAATTTCCACCCTGCCAGTCATGGATTTTATGCTACATTTCTCGTGTTTCACCATCTCAGATGACAATCTCTTATTGTCATTCAGCCCAAGCTCAGGTTGAAAGTGGAGAACGGTTTAAGTGTAAACCTGCAGCAAGGAGCTGTCTGAAGTAAAGCTTTGTGACACTACACACCCATCTTTTGAAATGTTCCGAGCTGAGCATACACAAATATTACAGACTTCACTATTTCAAGTGTAAAATGGACCATTTTGTAAACTCCTATCTACCATTTTAGGTGAGATTTTGTTTTGATGTGTTATCTTGGAAATAAAGCAATGGCAGGGACATCTCTGGCCCTGTTTTAACGGATTTGTTTATACTGTTCTCTGTCTTCTGCAAACGTCTCACCTGAGATACTGTCGAGGCACGAATACCTGGTGAGGTGTTAAAAGATGCAAAAAAGTCAAAAGATATGCTATGATAATTAATTGAAGTTCTATGTACAATTAAAGGGGTATCTGCGGGAATTAATAGTATTCATACTTGTTGATCACCTGTCATACCAGTAAAAAGCTTTTAGAGGAAGAGGTAGACAGAAATGGACATTTCCGGTCAGTAGATTTCTCTTCCTTCTGAAGAAAATGTTCTGGAGGTATGTTTCTGTCATGAAGATTTGTCCATTAAATGAAAACATTCTTGAGTGATTTGAATCAGCATGTTAATTTCAAAGATGATGCAAGCGAGTGCCTATAAAAATGTAGCATGGACCACAAGGTGTAAGGCCTGATCAGTCGGTCGTGGAGGTTGGCAGGTTGGTGGGTTGGTGGGTTGACTGTTTGTTTTACTCTCAGATACACAGCACTATAGGTCAGAGTTCAGACGCAGCATGCTCCGTGGCACCAAATAATCCCTGCGTGTGCCAGCGCCATGTACTCGGCTGACTACAACCATCGTCAGGATAATTTGTTCATACATTATCAGCAGTGAACAGAACATTCGGGTTGATTCCTGCTGCTCGTTCAGCTGTGATAATATTGTCAATGTGGAACTTATCAATTCATAAAATCAAACTTAGTCACGCGCGAGGTGAGTTCAGCTAGTGGGGACACTTCATGTCCTACCCTCCCGTCCTAGCAGCGGGTGCAACGGTTTGCCTGAAGTCATGTGACTCCCTTCCCTCCCTCCCTTGGGTGTAGCACCTGTTTACAGGGTAGACTGCATTTCCGTGGTATAGTTTCAATAATTCTCCCGCACACACACACACCTCTCTCTCTCTCCGGTACTGTCTCAAGTTGCGCCGTTGTCTATACTTGTAACACCTGCTAAATGTATTCTTTGTATTTTTAGTTTCTTCTGCGTCGTAGGTTTCTTTTTGGAGACACCGATGACATCTTAGGACAAGGTTTACACAGTGAGAAAATAAACATGCTCCTGGAGACAAGTCCACAAACAAAACATAACCTGTTAGCAAGTCATAATCAAAAGGACAATTCTTGCCAAATTTGTAGGGAATCCACGCACACAAACACACAAACACGCACATACAGACATAAACCGCATACAAACAAACAAACAAACAAACAAACAAACAAACAAACATAACACTCTGTTTTATAAGATGCACGTTTGGCACAGGTCCTAATTAGCTTTACAAAGATGTGGCGAGTAATCCTAGGTTTTGTTACAAATATCTCGGTAACTAGCTTGAAGAAGTGCACACTTCATTTTTTATTAAACAGGTTGTTTCTAGGGACTTTCTGTGACTATTCCAATGTGAATGAGCAAAGTCTTGAGATGGAATAGAAGTAGAAGTTGGAGAGATGTTCACATAAATGTTATGAAAAATAACACAGAGATACTTTAGTATTGTGATTGGTTCTTAGCCAGCTCAGCCAGAAGTACATCTTATTAGTTTAGTAGTTTATTGTTGACTTTATTTGCATATCTAAAGATTGTTTAATAGCAGTAAACTTTTGGGCTGGCAGCTGATCGCCCACTACCATCTAGCATTTAAAATACTCTTGCATAAAACATTTGCGACAGAGTACTAACAATCACTCATCAAAGGTGCTACCAACAAAACCTAACTAGAATGTTCTGCCCTCTTTCTGCTCTCTACTAGTGTCTTCAATCTTCTCTAGCACCATGTGCTCACCAGGTAGCTAAGACTACAGAATTCAGTAGCAGTTTTCTCTTTCATAGACTTAAATAAGTTGCATGGATAATAAATTGTTTGATCCCCAAGAAAATTGTATTTCCGCAGGATCAATCTCAGGGACTTGTTGCTAACAACCATCTTGCCTCAATGTGTCCTACCCATTGTGAAATGTTTGTAAATAATACCACAAAGTGTCTCTCCGAACCTCAGATAAACTTCCTTCTAAGCCTGAAGTAACTATTGATAAATTCTCATGTTATGTTAGCTTATTATCAACAAGACATCAAAAGACATTCGAGCGCTCAAAGATGGCAACAGCTGAGCAGCCTTCACATGTGGTATGAGTGAGCATGAGGTAGGTAAATACAGAGTGGCTTACACACTACACAACACTACACAACACTACACTACACAACTATTTACACTAAGTACAGCGGCACCATTCACACAATACACAAAAGTCTAATACATGATAGTCAAACTTAATTCCACGGTCACCAAATTTTCGAGAACCGAGCAAAAATGAAACCCATAGTAGGGTTCGTAAAAACGGATTAATTCCGTTCCAGTTACGTCTCAAAAGTATTTATTAAAAAAAAAATACTCTGTCAAGAATTGTGCTTCGCTAGCTGTACAAACTCCCTCTCTCCCCTCACCTCTTCATCCTCCACCCTAACCACATCCGCGCACCTGCTCCTGTCGCTTGTCGACCCCCTCACACCTTCCTCTGTCACGTGACTGTTCACCGGCAGCGACCTACCCCCTATCGCCAGCCTCCACCCTTGTGTGCGTGCTTGTTCCATTTTGTCCCACTAACTGCGATGTCCCACACTGCCATACAGTATAGTCAAGCTCTGCGCTGGAATTTCACAACTTGTGTCTTAACAGTCACAAAAAAAGTCGGCATAGTAGCGAGAGAGTCGTGGTGGCATGTTAGTCCAAATTTTTTTACAAAATTGAATTTATAGTCGGGACCGAGCTAAAGTGGCATAATACCGAGAGTGGCATAGTAGTGAGATTTGACTGTACTATAAAATTCTAAACACAATTTGGAAAAGATTGTGGCTCTGTTTGTGCTACCTTGTGTAGAGATCAGTGTGTAAAGTGTCAGGAAGTGTAGAGAAATGTAGAAAGATGGAGACAAACGCTCCACTTAATGACCCGTCAGTATTCGAATGTTAAACTAGTTGGTGATGTTGGTGATGTTGGTGATGTTGGTGATGTTCACTTGTGCACATTAGCCAGACTCACAAAAACATGTCCAAAGTAGTAGATGGCTACACTTGTTACAAACTTACATCTTCTTAAAGTCAAGATCGAATTTAACCGGAGAAGATGGATGGACGTGTGACCAGAGGGCATGCTCTTTGGTTTAACCATCTTTAGCCAAGTTTTGTTTGCTTGAAAACCGCCCTTTAAGGGTCTCTTAGGAGAAAGAAGTGCTTCTAACACAAGTAACTAGGAATTATTATGCACCTGGAAATGTAAGCGCGTGTCGACACATGTACCCGGGTGTGAATCTTTGCACAGCAGCCTTCAGCAGGTGTGACACACCTTGGCACACACCTGACTATGTGCTCAGAAAAGTGCTGCGCTGTGTCTAATGAGACCACCTTAACACAAATCCAAGCAAAGAAGTTCACCGAAGAGAATTGATTCTCTGCGCTAGCTTTGTGACAAGGGAGGAGGAGAGACGACACTAGAAACACAGATAAAGTAGAGAAACAGAGTGACAGCTGTAAGGGCTGTTGGTACAAACTAGTGACAGCAAGCCATGCAGCTCTGTGGTCTTAGTGTAGGTGGCAGTGTTTGTCTTGCTGTTTGTTTGTGTGTTCCTGTTATATTGGTGTAACTGTCTTTCTTGAGGCAAACGTTTGCGCAATCACATCGTGCATACCAGTAACGGCTCCACATCCGCCACACGTCCGTACATTTATTTATGTGCGCGTGCTCACGTGAGTGCGAGCAAAGGGTTTTCTTTGGTGCCAGTCTGCGTGTGCGTGCGTATGTGTGTGTGAGAGAGAGTGCGAAGAGAGAGAATACGATATCAGGGTACAGTATCACAGCTATAGTTACATTTCAAAAGACTTGTTACAAAGTTACCGTGTACAACTACAGATAATTACAACTACACTACAGATAATTACAACTACACTACAGATAATTACGACTACAGACGATTACGACTGCAGATAACTACAACTACAGATAATTACAACTACATATGATGACAACTACAGATAACTACAACTACAGATAATTACAACTACACTACAGACAATTACAACTACAGATAACTACAGCTACAGATGATTACAACTACAGACAATTACAACTACAGATGATTACAACTACAGACCATCATTAGCTAGCAGCTCAATGTGTGCACAGTCCTAGTGACAATGTCGGTACATTACAGCAGTCAGGTGACAGTGAGACAGTTATCTGTAACTGACCCTTGTGTAACACGAGAAATGACAATACATTCCCATGAAAGCCACACTACTGTAGTTTGTAGTCATGGCCGCGTGTGGCCAGATGCTGGTATTGGTAGTGGTACCCTAACCCTTCTCTCTCTCTCACACTCGCACACAGGGATTCTTCGTGTGTATGCACTGCTGTCCCGGAATTCAGAGATTTTTGTGCTGATATCACTCGACACAATGTTAGGTGTGTTCACTTGACTAAATGTTAGGTGTGTTCACTTGACTAACTGTTAGGTGTGTTCACTTGACTAAATGTTAGGTGTGTTCACTTGACTAACTATTAGGTGTGTTCACTTGACTATGTTCACTTGGCGAAGTAGGGCTTTACAGAATAGAGCGACATTAATTCTTTCCCACAGAAAGCTTTAGATGCTAAGTTGAGGCGGGGTGAGGTGGGGTGCGGAAGACGGATACCGTTGTCATAACAAATGTTTCAAGACATCAAGGAAGCTACTCGCTTTACAAAAAGATCAACCCTGCAACCTACCTCTTGTACCAGTCGCCACCTCGTCGCACCCAACAGATACAGCTCACAATGCCGTGGATCTGGGTGTCACACTCTGGTTGTGGCCGCTTGCTAGTGGTACAATCACTCAACCTGCTGCACTTGTCAACTACCCGACTACCTGAGCGTGGGAAACCCGAGCACGCTGACATGGACGTGCCCGTGTGCTATGAATACCCGTCTTCGCTAAAGACCCAGTTAGGTCCCTGATCAGCCATTATGGGGTAGGAAGGTGTACCTGGGTATTTGCTTACGTCGCTGGCTGTGTGCCTAACTTGGATTCGGGTGCAGAAGACGGAAGTGGGGTGCGGTTGTGTCGAACTGGTTTCGGTGGTGCGGCAGGGCAAGAGGTGATAGTGGGGGACAGAATTGCACACTACATGCTGAAGCAGTGTAACACAGTGTAACACAGTGCTACGCTTGAAAGCCTTCACAAGCCTTGGCTCGTCTGTCAGGTCAGTACAGTTAGTGACGAAACTTGAAATGTCACAACCCTCTGATGGCGCTCGGCTCACACATTCGTGGCTGCCTGTAATCAGAGATCCCACCTGCATCATCATGACCGGTCACCAAAAGTCGTCTTAAAATTACTGTGAACAGCATGCTTTGCCATACTGACTTGTGTAGCATCCTCCATGTTCCACACCAAACTAAAAGTCTGCTTTTAACGTGTACGGCCAGATCGAGCTTGTCATCGGCTCCTCTACACTTTCTTAACTCTCTGTCGTTGTGATGTCAGCATAGTTTTCAATGCGGCACGAAACAAGTAATGGTTTATTTTGTTCATTTGTTTATGTGGTCTTGAAATCTTCTCCTGTCTTTCATTCCTTCCCCTCCCAGCACACCTGTAAACTGGCGTCAGTTTATGACGCAGTCAGTATCGGTTTTCAGTGTTGTACACAACCGTCAGATAACAACCGTCAGCTCATAACCGTCACCTCACAACCGTCACCTCACAACCGTCTGATCACAACCGTCAGATCACAACCGCTCACCGTCACAACCGACCGTCAGATCACAACCGTCACTCACAACCGTCACAACCGATACAACCGTCACCTCACACCGTCACCTCACAACCGTCACAACCGTTCACCTCACAACCGACCTCACAACCGTCACAACCGTACTCACAACCGTCACAACCGTCACACTCACAACCGTCACCTCACAACCGTCACAACCGTCTACTCACAACCGTCACTCACAACCGTCAGATCACAACCGTCTGATCACAACCGTCACCTCACAACCGTCTACTCATAACCGTCACCTCACAACCGTCACCTCACAACCGTCTGATCACAACCGTCTACTCACAACCGTCACCTCACAACCGTCAGATCACAACCGTCCGGTAACCCTGTTTCGGGACACAAGTTTTTTTTAAGAGCTCCCGCAGTGCTGGTAACATCGGACGCCCCACCCGAAGCCAACTCACCGTTGAGTGTAAGGTCGTGAGTCAAGGTGTATTTATTCTGCAAGTGGAGTTTGAACATTGTCCACCACTTGGCTGCGCACTCTTTCCTGCCTTAGTGCTTCTCTTCTGCTTCCACACTGAGTGAGAAGAGATGGCGGCATTGCATAGTCTTTGTAGTCCCAGAATTTGTATAAACGGAAACTTTAATTGCATGTTTGTGTTTGTGTGTGTGCGCGCTTGGATCTGTCCTAGCACTCGGGAGCAAAGGGCCGTAACTTATGAAAGAAAGAAATTCAAGAAATGGCAGTGATGTCCCTTCACCTAGTGCACAGAGAAGTCAGACCCTGGGGAGATAAATATTTAGTAATCTTTGGCGTAGTAGATGGTGTCATGTATCGAGATGGTGGTATGATGTTGATGTGGTTACCTTATAATTGTGGTGTTTGCGTTTTGATGTTGTTGTCCTGTACGTGGTGTCTGCTGATGCAGAGGTCAAATGTATAAAGGGAGCAATGTCCGAGTCCGGAAATATGAAAAAAAAATGTGTCGCTGATGAAAAACTGTCGGGGATAAAGCTGCTCGTATTACTTTTTCCTGTTGTTGACGAGAGAATGATGTATGATGATGTACTTCTATGTGGAGTATGATTCTCAGTCAGTGACCTTTGATCTTTTCGCGCATTCCTGGCCCTTGTCCTGCTTCATGTATTCGTTGACAGTCACCTGGCACCGACTTGAAGTGTAACTAAAGTTTGTCCTGGGTCAGCAGTGGTTCAGGCTTGTCACAACAGGATTCAGTTGGCTGGTCAGCTTCCCGAGGCCTTGACCCCACTCTGACACACAAGCGCAGAACATTTCTAAAGACGCACGCGCAGCAAAGATGTTGAGGTCGTGTTGAGTCTCATAGAGATAGACGCTCATGAGCAAAGAACAAGAGCTTCGGTAATGTTACACAGTGAGTAGTGTCTAGGTGCACGTTACACAGTGAGTGGTGTCTACATGTACGTTACACAGTGAGAATATCTAGGATTAGATTACACTCACCAGTGTGTAGGTGAAGTTACACAGTCACCAGGACTAAGCACATTCACAACTTTGCTGCGCTCACATATAGTCTTTATTTGCACACAAAGTTCAGAAACACAAGACGAGATTTATCAAATATCAAGACAAACATCAAAACTCTGAAGGAATGAACACGAGCTATGAGTTCTCCGATCAAAGTCAGGGTGGAATTACACAACACCATTGTACACGGGGTATATAACTAATTTGACACTTGCATTAGTTCACATGGACCTGCTGATATATCAACCAGTTCATAGATCAGTGCATAGGCTTGCTACAGAGCTAATTAGCAGCGCCAGAGGGAGCCAGTGTACAGCAGTGTCACAATATGTAACACCATGAAGGTGTATTTGAGGGGAGATAAGTTCGTGGTAACACTAAATGAGTTCAGTACCAAAGCCAGCTATCAAAACAAACACATGTTCTAAAGATTGCAACAGTTTCTTTGATTCTTTCGTTTTTAAAATGGTCTTAAACAACAAATCGTCAGGTGGGGTGATTTCTCATCAAGGTTGACCCCGACACGGTTACCTGTTGCTGCAGCCTACGGCTTTTCACACACCACTTGATGCGTGGCGCCACACACGTCATCGTCCCACTGGCCATCGCCACGGATGGTGCCACAGTCCTGATCCTGGTCATTGTTAGGTTCTCCCGGAGCCCAGTGAGTATACTCAGACGCTTCCTGCGTGTCGGCCAACACCCAGTGCCTCCTTTACGAAGTCTTGAAAACCAATCCAGGCACCTCTGTCTGAATAACAAGAAAAACCGAGCTGGTGACGACGGGTGCATACCCACCCTGTTTGTACATCTTACGAAAGGCACTGTTAAAACGCGCGTCTGTGACCATCAAACATTAAATCGGTATACTACCTGTGGATATCAATTTTTGGTATTATGCCACAGGTGACATCTAGAGCTGGGTCATCTGTGACTTGAATGAGGTGTATGACTATGCTTTTTCCTGCAAGTTCCTCAGAATACATCAGAACCTCAATTTAGCCCTTCCGATTTGGTGCAGCCCGAACCAGCATCTCGCATCGTCTACCATTCCTGTCGCAGCCTACACCAGTGTAAAGGTTGGCTGGCTGGCCAGTTGTGAGGCTTGCTCTCTCCTGTCGCGCATGGGATACTTCATCTGACCAGCATTCGACCACACATAACTACAACACTCACTTCTTTGTTACAACACACAATCAAGAAAGTAGATATGTATGTAAAAGAAAATATAATTAAGTAAAAGAAGACATAAATCGTCTCTACATGTATGAGCGGCAATGAGCCCAACAAAATGTTGCTATAAGTGGTTGATACTTGGCTACTTAGCTTACTCCGGTGTCGCTCGCTTCACACCACGTTCACAGTTCACAGTTCACAGTTATTATCCTGTCCGCGTGTATCATTCACAGGTCACAAGCATCAAGCACAGTTTGCATCTATAAACTTCCTGTTCGTACAGATATATATATAATATCCACCGTCCTTTGGCAAGCTATGCTCTCCAACTTAAACAACAAGTTTGTTTAAAACTTTCACGTCTCCGCAAGACAAACCTCTGACCAGCCCGCCGACGAGGAAAGTGATGTTTCTCTCGTAGTCCGAGGCTGAGTCGCCTCTTCCTACATGTGGGGTGTCCCTGGTCCACCCTTTGATTTTGGACCGTGTGAGGGAAGTTAGCAGGTAGTAAAACTCTTCTACTCCACCACGGAGACGCCATAGAAAACAATTGTATACTCGCTGTACTTCGACTGCAGCTTTAATTAGACATGTAATTAAGGTGTACTTAAAAAGATCGTTGTGTAAATCTGGAAGATGGTTTTTATATGCTGCTTGCATTAAGAACTACGAATCAGTTCAAATACTGCAACATAGCATTTCATCTTGAAAACAATCTGTCACTAATACATTTTGATTATGTTCATCATGTAAGTGAAAACGCAGATATGGAAACTAAAAATAAAGAGGAGGAATTAATGTTCTACACCAATCCAAAAAGAACAGCGTGCCCTAGACGAGAACTGAACCCAGGACAGTCAACCCTCACTGTTGGTGACAGGCGCTAACCGTTGCGCCACCTGTCCACCAATACAAACAGTGGAGCCAGTCTTTTTTCCGACTCGTCTGATTCTCAATGGTCACAATTCCTGTACTCGTCTCTGTTACCTGTCCTGTTAGACAGATAAACCACCTGGAACTGCCACAACACTGCACTTCAACTATCAGGCCGAAACTGCGTTTTGAGGTGGGATGGAGAGCTGCTGAAAAGGGTAAAAGTTGTGGGCTTCATGCAATGCTGTACAGCGATTTCAAATCCCAGGTTGTCTGTGACACGGAGCTCACAGACCCCTTCAACGTCAGTACCGGGGTGAAGCAGGGCTGCATTCTGTCGCCGTTCCTCTTCATCCTGGCCATGGACTGGATCATGAAGACTTCCACCGACAGTGAGAGGAGAGGGATCAGATGGACCATGACTATGACAGCAACAACAACACTGGAAGACTTGACTTTGCTGATGACATTGCCCTGCTGTCAACCGCCACCAAGACATGCAGGAAAAAACAAATGCCTTCTCAGAAACAGCTGGAAACCTTGGCTTGAAGGTCAGCACAAAGAAACGAAAAGTATGAGAGTGAACGCCAGAGTCCAAGACAGCATCAAACTAAATGGAGAAGAGATTAAGGAAGTTGACAGTTTCACCTATCTTGGGTCCAAATGTCAAACACCGGGATGCGGAGGTGGAGATTCGAGCCCGACTGGCGAAAGCCAGCCAGGCCTTCGCCTCACTCAGGAGCACATGGAAGGCAAAAAACATCAGCCAGAAGATCAAGCTGAGAATCTTCAAGTCAAATGTGATCAGCACCCTCCTTTATGGATCAGAATCTTGGAAGATGACCAAAACCATCAGTAACAAGCTTGACGTCTTCCAAAACAGATGCCTCAGGCGCATACTAACATCTTTTGGCCAAACACCATCACCAACGAAGAACTCCACCGAAGAACTGAAACCGAGTCCATCACCACGCAGGTTCAACGAAGGCGTTGGCGATGGATTGGACATGTGCTCCGCCAGCAGACAGCAGACCTTTCCAGAGTCGCCCTACGATGGACTCCAGACGGCCGAAGAAAACGAGGCCGCCCAAAGGAAACTTGGAGAAGAACAGTGGAAAGGGAGATGAAGGGAAAGGGCTGGACATGGGGTCACCTAGAGCGGGTTTCAGCCGATCGACATCGGTGGCGGACTCTGGTTGAGGCCTTATGTGCAACCTGATGCACGAAGAGGAATAGATAGATTCATGCCTATTGTGCACACGCTACTAGCTCCCCTACGGAGGTCTACTTTCTAGAAGATCCTGTCATACCTTTACTTGTGGATGACAAAACAGCAGATATAGCTGAATGTAGCAAAATGTAGCCTCAGACAATGAGCTATTTCGCTGTCTCCACTCGCCCTCACAGTCCCGCTTTTGTCTCCCTGCTTCAGCGGACACCAACCAACCTGCAGCAGTCTTTCTTGAGCCACAAGACCCACCCGAGTATCAGCACCACTCCCCTAGTCAGCACCCTGACACTACACCTTCCCCTCCACCTTTGCTGGCCTGTCCTCGTTGTTCAACCATGCACAGTGATGAGGGTACATGCACAGTGATCAGGGTACATGCACAGTGATGAGGGTACATGCACAGTGATCAGGGTACATGCACAGTGATGAGGGTACATGCACAGTGATCAGGGTACATGCACGGCAACCATTGTTGTAGAAGGTACATGCGCAGTCATCATTGTGTTGTGGTGTCAGTCTAATGATGGATAAATGCTCGGTGGTCATTTTTGTGGTAAAAACTTGTTCAGCAGACAACTTTTTGTGGTGAATACACTTGCGGTGATTTTTCTGTGATGCATATCATGCGTAGTGATCATTGTCGTGAAGAATAAGTGTGTATTTATCATTATGGTGGGTACATGAGCGGTGATTTTTCTGTGATGAATACAAGAGTAGTGATAATTGTTATGGATACATATGCACTCCTTATCACTCGTCCTTTACCCCTCCCTTATTATTGAGCGCCGGAAGGTTGGGCTGACTGATCACTGGTACTTACTTCCACCTCTCATCCTCAACTGTGCTGAAACAAAGTCATTCTCGTCTGGCGTTTCTATGGTGACAATTTTGGAATCCAGCGTCTTGCAGATTGTCTGTAGATATAAGAAATACACTAAATTCCCGTGCTACAGAGTGGAGAAAGACCCAAAGCCTTTTTCTACAAACACAAAGGAATATAAAAGCTAGCATCTCACATCTCACCAGTACCACAGCTGATAAATCTTACCTCCAATTCTGTCGATGTATTTATTCCTTCCACTTTAATCTCAAAGTATCATGTTTTAAATGTGTCATATCCCTTATCAAAGACAGCTTCGTTTTCAACAAGAGTCCTGGAATACAATCCTGAGTTTTCATAAAAAGGGGATTCACATAAGTATTTTGGAACAAATTTCCTAGCGATAATAAATTACAATTTACATTTCCCGAAATAATTCTGTACGTGTCAAAAGTTCCGAAGTCCTCCTATCAAGTCACAAATATTGTCTCACCCAGGCGTCGGTCCAGCCAACAAAGTCGTCTATGAATACATAGCAGGAGCCTTGAAACACTGTCCAGTCATCTGGACATTCCGTGGCGCCTGCTGGGTATGCACGCACACACGCGCGCCCACCCACATGAACATACATACAGACACACACATTATTCGATATTTTCAGCGATGTAACAGAAGAGAGAGAGATCCAAATGAAGTTATTATATGTGACATTCATCTGCTGTTTTTAGAGATAACAAAGCTATTTCCGACAAAAAGAACTTTCAGAAACTTCTTTTTCGGTTGGTAATTAAAATAGCTGTAGAACAAGTCATAGTTACACGATCTTGCAGCCTAATGGCCAACGCACCTGACTGCCAGAAGGCACCCACAAGGAGAAGTGCGAGGAGCCAAAGAAGCATTGTCTGAGACAGTCTGCTACAAGTGCCAGACGTGAGCAGCTTCAACATCGCGGAGGTCAACGGACACTCGCTGTGTTATCTGGGAGAACAGCAGCTGCTGTGACTGAGCACAGATAGGTCAGCACCCTGGATTGATACCCGACTTCTAGATAAACCAACCCCACCCACCCCACCGCCAAACATTGAAAAATCATTCAGTCCCTTGACTTGGGGAAAGGATGGGGTGTCTGGCGGCCTAACGGGGTGGCACCCGTGCTCTGCACGTATTCATTCATCTTAAGCTCCAGGTAGAAAAGCAGGAACAGTGTTCGCCTGCAATGGGTGGATATTTCTTTTTGTATCAGCGAGCAGAGTCCATGTCTCTCATCCCTACAATACGATGGGGACTGTGAGGTGATGGGGGTTTGTACTTGGTGTTGTTGTTAGCCTCATCATCACTGCTGACGACTCTCTCTCTGCTGACAACCCCGAAGAAAAGTTAATTTTGCTTTGGTTACACGATCATCACAAGAATGCATTTAAATTCATACAAGAAACACCACATGTGGAAACTACACCTACCGAGAATGGGCAGTCAGTTCAGTAATATTTTAATGCATTGACTGAAATCATGGTCAACAGGGACACTAGTAGTAACACTAATGTTATTATTAAGGTAGTGTTGATAATGATAAGGATTGTCGATCAGTGTGGACAAAATAGAAAGGGCTGTCCTTTCACTGAAAAATAATAAACAGCGGGGCCAGTGAGTTAGCACATGAATTATTCAAGTGTTCATTGACAACCATTTCATCGTTTCTATTATCTAAACTAGCTTTTTGAAAATGGACAGTTTCCAGATGTGTAGTGTGAAGCTACCATTCAACCGTGACATAAACCAACCAACCATAGAACTATATAGGTATATCTCTTCTGAACATCTGTAGCAAAATTAACAGTTCGATGCCTACTAAAAAAAAAATAAATCAGTGGACTGAGCAACATATTCACCGTAGCAATCACAGCACAATACACCACAGATGTCGGTGGCACTTCATTCACAAACAGCTAGTTACATAAAACACTATGTAGTCTTTGCAGATATGACCATCCATGCAATGTTGACATAAGTAATGCAATGTGGACATAAGCTTCATTACAAATAGTGCCGTTATTAATCAAGTCACATGACTAAATGGGGGCCACTGCTGCCAAAAGGAAATTTGTGTGCTATTAATAGATGTCACATATTGCTCCACAAAGTATCGTGACTTTAGAAATGATAATTATAAACTTATCCACTGTTGCTATTGCCTTTAGGACTCTGTTTATTTTAGAAATGAAAAGTTTTGCTAGAAGAATAATGAAGTTCAAAGCTTTGTCAACCCCCTCAGTTCTACTAATACCAAACAACACAATGTCTTTACAAAACCTAACTTCCTCAGAATAGTTCTGGTTGCTTAGCAAATTCCGTTGTTGGTCCCAAAAGTCTTTACTCACGGGACAGTGCCGGAATACGTATTCAATGGTTTCATCGTCTTGTTTACAAAAACAACAAAAAGGAGTTGTATTGAGCTTACATTTAAAAAAGAAACGAGTTTGTGAGTAGGATCCAAAGTAAAAAAAAAAATGTCTTAGCTGAAGCCATCTCATTTGGATATCTATAGCAGTAGAGAAGGGCTTTTGAAATATATCAGTTACATTTTTAAAATTCAGCCGCGATACAGCCTTAGCTGCTGGCCGGCCACCAATTTCCCCCTCCCAGAATCATACTCTGTTTTGTGGTATTGTTTTCTTTTCTTCCCCCACCTTCTTCTCCATAAAAGGGGACATAGCAGATTCCTGTTGAGTGACAACTCGGGAGGGACGACGACTTCCACTGTCCAACTGGCTTCTAACCCTCCGTTATGTCGCTGGCCTCGAACCCTGATTGTCACATCGACTTCTTTGTGTTGCAAGCTACTTCAAGGTCACTAAGAAAAAAACCCGAAAATAGGTTTATAGGTCTTGCATGGAAAATATGTTGTTGTTGTTGTTTTCACAGTACCCATCGCCTTGTTTTTGGTACATTCTTATGGATAATCTCGCATTTGCATACGCGTGCATGTGAGGTGAGGTGTGTGCACTGGCCACCATAAGCTCAGGAACGCTCTTGCCGGATGGCTGGGAGGACAGTGCCGTGACTGACAGCTGGCTGTGTGTCTGCAAGACTGTCAGGACTGGATGTGGCTATGGCAGGACTGTAGTCATCGGAAGGCACCCTCGTTGTGTTCAAGGCCAGTCTCTGTTGTTGGGCTGCTTTCAGTATGATTGGATCAGGCAAAATCGTCTGGAAATAATCAGAAGCGCTGACTGGTTGAGGTGGGGGAATTTCGGGCGTTTTCTTTATTTGTCTGTTCATGAAAATTGAGGATGCTTTCTTCCCTTGGCTATGTCCTGACCGCTGTGCTAAAGCAGCCGTGTCGTTGAATGGGTAAACCTTCTGATGATGATCATTGACCACATGGTCGTCAGTCCAGACACCCAGGCTGTCTGACTGCTCGCTGAACACCAAATTCAGTATCTCCTGGGTGGGATTCCTCCTGAATGGCAGCACCTTTTGTTCGCTAGTGCACCCTGGGATGTCTTTGACAGTCACTCTTGGAACAACCCTTCTGGAGACATTACGTGTCCATGCCTGCATCAGAGATCTCTCCCCAGGAGTTGTGTTGGTCTGGGACCACGTGACTTTAGTCTGTCGCAGCTCCGACCTCCGCCTGTTGGGAAAGCTTTTAACATTCAGTAGACGACTTTAGAAATACATGTAGACCTTTGTACGACACCATAGCCAACTAAGTTTGACTACAAATATGTATTAATGGCACACTGTCTAGATCACTGCTCGTGATATATTTGCCGATATATCTCTGTTCAGTTTATACTGCAATA
The DNA here is from genome assembly GCF_003073045.1 of Pomacea canaliculata. Classification (NCBI taxonomy): domain Eukaryota; kingdom Metazoa; phylum Mollusca; class Gastropoda; order Architaenioglossa; family Ampullariidae; genus Pomacea; species Pomacea canaliculata. The sequence goes on from NC_037595.1 coordinate 31,338,383, forward strand.
TTTTTATCATTCCGAATACAGTCGACCTATGCAAATTAGCTACACTCAGATACAGTGTAATCATGAATGCAACTAACTCGTTTTCAACTGATCTTTATTTTTCTAAAATCTCGTGTCACCACTGAGCAGTATTTGTCTAAATATTTGTGTCACCACTGAGCAGTATTTGTCTAAATATTTGTGTCATTACTAACCTGTATTTGTCTAAATGTTTGTGTTATTACTAACCTGTATTTGTCTAAATATTTGTGGCATTACTGACCTGTATTTGTCTTAATGTTTGTGTCATTACTAACCTGTATTTGTCTAAATATTTGTGTCATTACTAACCTGTATTTGTCTTAATGTTTGTGTTATTACTAACCTGTATTTGTCTAAATGTTTGTGTCATTACTAACCTGTATTTGTCTAAATGTTTGTGTCATTACTAACCTGTATTTGTCTAAATGTTTGTGACATTACTAACCTGTATTTGTCTAAATGTTTGTGTCATTACTAACCTGTACTTGTCTAAATGTTTGTGTCATTACTGACCTGTATTTGTCTAAATGTTTGTGTCATTACTAACCTTTATTTGTCTAAATAATTGTGTCATTACTAACCTGTATTTGTCTAAATGTTTGTGACATTACTAACCTGTATTTGTCTAAATGTTTGTGTCACCGCTGACCTGTATTTGTCTAAATGTTTGTGTCATTACTAACCTGTATTTGTCTAAATGTTTGCGTCATTACTAACCTGTATTTGTCTAAATGTTTGTGAGATTACTAACCTGTATTTGTCTAAATGTTTGTGTCACCGCTTACCTGTATTTGTCTAAATATTTGTGTCATTACTAACCTGTACTTGTCTAAATGTTTGTGTCATTACTGACCTGTATTTGTCTAAATGTTTGTGTCATTACTAACCTGTATTTTGTCTAAATGTTTGTGTCATTACTAACCTGTATTTGTCTAAATGTTTGTGAGATTACTTACCTGTATTTGTCTAAATGTTTGTGTCACCGCTGACCTGTATTTGTCTAAATGTTTGTGTCATTACTAACCTGTATTTGTCTAAATGTTTGTGTCATTACTAACCTGTATTTGTCTAAATGTTTGTGTCATTACTAACCTGTATTTTGTCTAAATGTTTGCGTCATTACTGACCTGTATTTTGTCTAAATGTTTGTGTCATTACTAACCTGTATTTGTCTAAATGTTTGTGTCATTACTAACCTGTATTTGTCTAAATGTTTGTGTCATTACTAACCTGTATTTTGTCTAAATGTTTGTGTCACCGCTGACCTGTATTTGTCTAAATGTTTGTGTCATTACTAACCTGTATTTTGTCTAAATGTTTGTGTCACCGCTGACCTGTATTCGTCTAAATGTTTGTGTCATTACTGACCTGTATTTGTCTAAATGTTTGTGTGATTACTAACCTGTATTTGTCTAAATGTTTGTGTCATTAATAACCTGTATTTGTCTAAATGTTTGTGTCACCGCTGACCTGTATTTGTCTAAATGTTTGTGACATTACTAACCTTTATTTGTCTAAATGTTTGTGTCATTACTAACCTGTATTTGTCTAAATGTTTGTGTCACCGCTGACCTGTATTTGTCTAAATGTTTGTGTCATTACTGACCTGTATTTGTCTAAATGTTTGTGACATTACTAACCTGTATTTGTCTAAATGTTTGTGTCACCGCTGATCTGTATTTGTCTAAATGTTTGTGTCATTACTGACCTGTATTTGTCTAAATGTTTGTGTCATTACTAACCTGTATTTGTCTAAATGTTTGTGTCATTACTAACCTGTATTTTGTCTAAATGTTTGTGTCATTACTGACCTGTATTTGTCTAAATGTTTGTGTCATTACTAACCTGTATTTGTCTAAATGTTTGTGTCATTACTGTCGCGTGTCAGCGATTGTGCTGTCATCCTTGTATGCCTCCAATACTGAGCTCACCCATCCTTAGGTCTTTTCTTCACGCTTTTGTCCCCTCTTTGTCTTACGTTACGCGCGCGCGCACAGCTTCCTTGATGCGTCATTTTACTTTTTCCTTCTTTGACGTCATGGGTAGTCGTCATCAAGTAACAGACGGTGCTGGACCGTGGCCATGACAGTCAGAGTTTTTCATTTTGTATCGACCGATCTGCCACAAGCCGTTTTGGGTGAGTAGAGACCCATTCTGTCGGGTTCCACACCATTCTAGTCTGTAAGGGCCTTTGGGTAGCGGTGGAAGTTCAAGTGAGAGAATCCTTTTATGTTCAAAGCCATAGTCCGATGTTTAATTGCAAGATTTGTACTTTGTTAGGTTAACGTTCGTGATTGCCGGGTCGCGACGCTTGTAGCACGTACTCGTTTCCCGTTGTATGGATTTGTGTAAGATCAACATTAGATTTTTGACGAATCTTAGGATTAGTCCGATGGTCAGATATATGTGTCGGTGTGAAAATATTGTTTTAGAAATTGAGCAGTTTCGGGACACGCCTGTTGATTGTAAGAATTGTTTTATCTACAGGCTTATTTTTTGTTCTTCACTCTTCCACCTGTTGTTGTTTTTCGCTCTTCCTTCGTGTCACCGTGTCTTCACATCCTTTGTTCGCGTTGCTGTCCGTCATCGTGTCGAGCGTCCACCCTGCACCATCATCATCATCTCGTCGGCGAGTGAACTCGCGACCCTGCTGCACCAGTGTGCGGAAAGGCTTTCGACTGAACACCTAGAGCAGGAATCTTCGAGCAGGAGCTTTCGTGGCCAGTGGCCGTCCCACATCATCGCATCTGGACGAGAAGACAGAGGGGTGGGGGTACGTCTTTAGAGCGGCAAGCAAGGCCAGAGGGCGGGCTGCCGTCTGTGGACATCTTCAACGGACTTCTAGACTGTCACCCTGCAGTGCATGCGGGTGATGTATTGTATATACGGTGACTGATATTAGCCTGTGCACAGGGCAGCTGATTTGTCTTATTTTAATTTATCTATTTTTTGTTCGTTGGATTGTTCGCGCTGATCTATATTTGTTCATGTGAGAGTGTGGAATGTTTGATTTTTGGTTCCTATCAGTATTATTTCTGTGGCTATTAAATTAGTTTTGTTTGTTACGTGAATTTTGTCTTTGTCATTTCTGTGTATGGTCTGCGCTCAGTTGAAGTTCGACTGGCTTCGTCGCGGTCACGCGACAATTACTAACCTGTATTTTGTCTAAATGTTTGTGTCATTACTGACCTGTATTTGTCTAAATGTTTGTGTCATTACTGACCTGTATTTGTCTAAATGTTTGTGACATTACTGACCTGTATTTGTCTAAATGTTTGTGTCATTACTAACCTGTATTTGTCTAAATGTTTGTGACATTACTGACCTGTATTTGTCTAAATGTTTGTGTCATTACTGACCTGTATTTGTCTAAATGTTTGTGACATTACTGACCTGTATTTGTCTAAATGTTTGTGTCATTACTAACCTGTATTTCTCTAAATGTTTGTGTCACCGCTGACCTGTATTTGTCTAAATGTTTGTGTCACCGCTGACCTGTATTTGTCTAAATGTTTGTGTCATTACTGACCTGTATTTGTCTAAATGTTTGTGTGATTACTAACCTGTATTTTGTCTAAATGTTTGTGTCACCGCTGACCTGTATTTGTCTAAATGTTTGTGTCATTACTGACCTGTATTTGTCTAAATGTTTGTGTCATTACTAACCTGTATTTTGTCTAAATGTTTGCGTCATTACTGACCTGTATTTGTCTAAATGTTTGTGTCATTACTAAGCTGTATTTGTCTAAATGTTTGTGTCATTACTAACCTGTATTTTTCTAAATGTTTGTGTCACCGCTGACCTGTATTTGTCTAAATGTTTGTGTCACCGCTGACCTGTATTTGTCTAAATGTTTGTGTCATTACTGACCTGTATTTGTCTAAATGTTTGTGTGATTACTAACCTGTATTTTGTCTAAATGTTTGTGTCACCGCTGACCTGTATTTGTCTAAATGTTTGTGTCATTACTGACCTGTATTTGTCTAAATGTTTGTGTCATTACTAACCTGTATTTTGTCTAAATGTTTGCGTCATTACTGACCTGTATTTGTCTAAATGTTTGTGTCATTACTAAGCTGTATTTGTCTAAATGTTTGTGTTATTACTAACCTGTATTTGTCTAAATGTTTGTGTCATTACTAACCTGTATTTCTCTAAATGTTTGTGTCACCGCTGACCTGTATTTGTCTAAATGTTTGTGTCACCGCTGACCTGTATTTGTCTAAATGTTTGTGTCATTACTGACCTGTATTTGTCTAAATGTTTGTGACATTACTGACCTGTATTTGTCTAAATGTTTGTGTCATTACTAACCTGTATTTGTCTAAATGTTTGTATCATTACTGACCTGGCCCCGTATGCATGAAAATCGACTGAGGATACTTCCAATTAGCTGCTAGTCCCAGAAAGCTAGTCGGGACCTACTCCCGATTACGGTCTCTCCGGATTCCGCATGCACGAAGCGCTAATCGCCCTCAACTAGCTCTCCGGGCCTGGCTGCGGGAAAACCCGGTGGCTGTCAGTGGAGGTGAAGGAGGCTAACTACTTCCTATCGTCACCTTGTTCTTTCCTTACATCGAACTGTCGTCTTTGAGGTCCCACCTACTTAATTAGCAAGTCATTGTCTCAATGTTCGGTATTTGACCCTGTTGTAGTGAGTCAAGTGACTCAGAGTGTGAGGCAGCGATCTCTCACCTTGTTGTGTTTGCGTGGTTACTAGCGAAGACAAAGAAAGTACGGAAATAAACAAAGGGGCTGGCGAAAGGATTTGTCAGAGAGCAGACGGGTTTGCGATGTCAACTACCAAAGGGAGTTGTATCTTGTGACTATATTACATGTGCAAAAGTTTAACATGTTTAAGAAATAAACATATGGGCAAGGCTAACTTCAGCGTTCCGACATTGCTTGTAGAGATCTCCCTCAAGCATCCTGTTTTATTTGGTAATCACAGTCACAGTCACAGCCTAAAAAAAAAATCATGAGGAGTCAACATGCAAAAGGTGAATACTTGCATGTGGGTTGGCATTAGAAGTGCCCAGAGTGCAAAGACAAATGAAGAGCCTTGAGCCTTGAAATGTAAATATTGACTATATATAGCCTGTGTTCAGTCAAAGGTTGTGTTTAATTTGTTACATTATTACACTCACTCAAGATGATGTATAATTTAACAGTTGAAAGCTAGTGACTGTTTAGTATGCACGCATCGATGGAGGAGTTCATTGCATTTACAAAGTGTCTACACACATGCTAGACACACAGAGTGGCATTTAGAGAGGGCAACATTGTAGTTTATGTTGAAAACTGCTTTATACATTCGCTAAACATGGTGATTCCAACACACAAAATATTATGTCATTGACCAGTGACAAGCATTAGTAATACCAGAGGTTAACTTTAAGTCTGCTAAGTTACAAACCAAGTGCTCAGTTACAAAACAAAGTGGTACATCGTAAAAGAATGAATGGCTTGATACAAAAAATTCCTAGTTTCCTACATCTATTCTAGGACCATACCCTTTACACTCACACACCTTTCACTTAGTATTCATCAGTTGAAATAATAAAGGAAATGATTTTGTGTATATATATTTTTATTGCTTCTGCACTTTTGGAACAGCATTAGGTTTGCCTGAATTTAATACAAGTTCTCCTGCAATGACATGTTCAAATGCCAATTTCCTGACAATTTACTAATACCAACAAAAACCCAAATTCTTCTGCTTGACACCAATGATCTTATAACTAACATGGGCAATTTTGTTCAAGCTGTTCCTATCATGGGCAGACAAGCACAGCATTTGTCATGTTTAACCAGTGCTTGTATTTGTGGGGATTTGATTTTATAACTACTTTAAGAATTCTTGAAGAAATATTTCGTGTAATGTAGCACTACTTGGTTCATTCCTTACATCGATCTTATCCAATGCACTTAGTTCATGTTTTTCAGAGTGTCATCAGTTTGTGAAGCTTATGCTTCAAGAATCTTTATTTTTTTCACCCTTTCAAGGGTATTGAGATATTCAAAATATACATACATTCACACACATTACTATATATCTTATATGCAATCTCCCTCACATACACACACACATTCACTGGTCAGTTTGTAACAGTTAATACATTAAAAGCTAATTTTTTGCCTCACTCACTTGTTCTTTCCTTCTTCTAGCCCTTTAATGCAAATCGCATCACTGCATGTGTAATCAAATAAATCAAAGTATATAAACACATGTAAACAAACAAAACGTTTTGGAGGGGATGTTTCTGGCCCTCTGTCATTCTTACCTAACACAGATATATACACATACATTCTTACTTATATCTGCATACATATATAAAATCCCCCCTTACACACCTACTCATAGATGCTTATTGATGCTTACACAAGCCACATGCACACACACATATATAAACTCCCCCCCCCCGACACACACACCTACTCATATCAGTATATATAAATCTCCCCTCACACACGCACACACATCTGCTTATGCACACATGTGTAACCCCCACCCATCCACACACAGCCATATATCTGCTTATATACATATATGTAACCCCCCCATGCACATACACTCATCTCTGCCTTTATATATATATACATGTAACTAAGGTGACCAGACGTTTCGGGAGCGAAAGCGGGACACCTGCCGAAGATGGTGTCGTCACCGACAAAAAACGCCGAAAAAAGTACGGGGGGGGGGGCATATCAGTGTACGGTATTCAGATTTTTAAAGACAACCGGGACATTTGATGGACTTCCAGAAAGCCAGAAAGCGGGACATTGGGCGTCCTGCCCGATATTCAGGCGGGACACGAGGTCAAAAGCGGGACTGTCCCGCCAAATGCGGGACGTCTGGTCACCTTAATGTAACCTACCTTACACACATACTCATATCTGCTCCTGACATATACACACACCTACTTACTCATATGTGCATATATATATTTAAAAATAATCCTCCTACACACAGTCTCATATCTGCTTATGTATATATACACAAACATACACATGCACACGTCTGCTTATATATATATATCCCCCCATCTGCATATACATAAAATATCCCCCGTCACACTCCCCCTACTTACTCATATTTGCATATATAAATATAATTCCTCTCCACTCATGCACACTTGTATCTGCTTATGAATACAAATTTAACACCCCACCACCACCACCACCACCACCACCACACACAGCCTCATATCTGCTTAGATGTATATACCACCAACACACACCTACTCACTCATATATGTATATATAATCCAACTACACACACACAAACAGCCTCATATTTGCTTATTTATAACCTCCCCCACCCCGGTACACACAGTCTTATATCCGCTTTTATATATATATATATGTAATCCCCCCCACATATATCTGCATATATAAAATACCCCCTGACACACACACCCTTACTCACTCATATTTGCATGTATATATAAAATCCCCCTCCCTCATGCACACTTGTATCTTCTTATATACACATGTACTCCCACCACAACCCAACACACTCATATCCATATATATTTAATACCCCCCAACACACACATCTCTGCTTACAGATGTAAATCTCCCCACATACATATATTTGCTTATAGATATACTACCCACATCCACACACGCATATACTCATATTTACTTATGTATATATGTAAACCTCCCACATCCACACACATATACATATTCTCTTATTTCTTCTAGTTTACCGTCCTAAGTAAACAAACTTAGCTCATCTAATAAGGGTCTGTTTATTTGTTGATGTCAGTAAAGAATGGAACTTTAAGACATTGAGATTGTGAGTAAATTAAAGTGATAAATTATTTCTACATTGGTCAGCAAATTTTTGTAGCGTTGAATAGATAATGAAATTACAAAGTATGTAGAGCCTTTCATTTCTAGGGTTTCATTTTGTCTACATGTTTCTTGTTTACATGTTTTGTACTGTAGGTTTGTTTTGCAATACTTCACGTGTGGTGCATTCAGCAAACATTTACAAGCGCCTTACAAATTCAAGTATTAATATTATGTATAAGTTTACTTTATTTTCCATTGGAGTCTGAAATCAAGTTGCTGTCGATAAATCCAACTACTTTTGAAAATTCACAGGCCCGATGTGTCTGCATATCTTTGTCTTTTCAGCACAACCTTGATCCGGTAATGAAATTCCGTTAGGGGCTCGCCGATGCAAACCATCGGTGACTCTCGCCACAGTACGAATAACAGTTGATTTGTCTACATCAGTGAATTCTCCACATACTTCTTGATAGTTTAATATGGCAAAATATCGTCAGTCATGAGCACTTGTAGTGAACACGTTAGTGTACCTTGCCCACTGGTGACAGCGATCTCGCATGCCACTTCAGCGGTCAGCGCTAGAATGTTCTCTCGACTAAATTGAAGTTTGCAATACAGTTTTTAATTCATCCAACACTTCAAACGGGTGCGATCTGTCACCAAACACCCGATTTCGTCTCGACAATCGACGTTGTTGCTAGTAAACACAGTGACGTCCGCCATTTTTCCTCCCGGATAGCGAGTTACACAGCCCCGGGGCCACCGATAACTTTATACGCGAGAAGCCACACCGGACAGCTTCTCCGGGCTCTCGTGCATACGAATTTTTCGCTTCTATCCACCCGGATGAGCTCTATTACCGATTAGACCCCTTCTCCGGGCTACATGCATACGGGGCCTGTATTTGTCTAAATGTTTGTGACATTACTGACCTGTATTTGTCTAAATGTTTGTGACATTACTGACCTGTATTTGTCTAAATGTTTGTGACATTACTGACCTGTATTTGTCTAAATGTTTGTGTCACCGCTGACCTGTATTTGTCTAAATGTTTGTGTCATTACTAACCTGTATTTGTCTAAATGTTTGTGTTATTACTAACCTGTATTTGGTTAGAATCTCGCTGACAGGCTGCGCACACAGCGTTCTCAGCCAGAAGGTGTTCATTTTAGCCTCCTGCAGTCTCTCTTCCTTCTTGTCCACATAATAGTAGTCCAGCCCGCGGCTGTAGTTAGCTCCCTTGCCTGGGGCCCACACGCCTTGTCCTCCCCTCACTTCTGTAGGTGCTCCTCCGCTCTTCCGTCTTCTGAGCGGTAATAGAGAGTTTGAGATTCATGACGCGTAGGGAAGACGCGTACTGCAACGGGTAGGGCCCGCCTCTAGGCGTACCCGTTCTGAGAAAGCGATTGCGATTAAGCGACGGGAGCGCGAATGCACGGGAAGTAACTGCATAGACAATTTTTTTGCCTCTGAAAGTAAAAAAAAATATGCAAATGCTAGTAGTGACCAGGATAACCAGTACAATTTAATTTCAAAATTTCTCAGCATTTCATTCCTGACCCACTATAATTCCTAAGAATAATAAACTATTACACAATCAAAACTTGTTAAATGAAAATGCTACAAAAGATGAAATTGCTTATGGTTACTGCTTAAATTATGGCATAACTGTAATAGTATATACAGAACAACATAACAAAAATATATATATACATAATTAAAAAACATAAATATTACAACTGTATAATAAATAAAAAATTAATAACATAAAGAAATAATTTTTGCCTATGGTATGAAATATTTCTTCAAGAGTTATAGATAGTTGTTTCTATAATAGTACTAAGAAATATTTAACGGTTATTTTGGGGATAGATAACTAATGATGAAGAAAATTATAATTATTATCTTTAACAGTTTTATCTCGTCTTTAAATAACTTTACACGCAGGCCTGACGAGAGGAGGGGACAGGGGGGTCTGGTGTACCCGGGCCCGCGGCTGTCAAGGGGCCCGGTCTTGGTCAGTGGATTTTTTTTTACATTATATACTGGGAAAATAATTTACGATTACAAGTACAAGGGGCCTGGAGAGGTCGTCTGTCCCGGGGTCCGGGCTGGCTCTCGGCGGCCCTGTTTACACGAAAAGTGTCTGAGCAAGTCTTGTACATACGATTGAATAGACATAACCAGCGATTGCAGGCATGGTCTTTTTTCACTGCTTTAACTTCATAAACAAGCAGCTTAGTTTGATTTCCAGCATAAAGTATGATTGCAGAAGATTTAAATATTATAAACAGTTGAAATTATATTGACTATCCTTGCAAAAAAAGCTGAAATAAAGCGAACAATTTACACGTTCTGGTCACAACCGCTAGACTCCAATCTACCCGTCGCGCCGTGTAGCTGTACGGCTGGCTGTGGCAGAAGTGATGACGTCACACGCAAGTTCCCGTGACGCTACACGTTGCCGTCCCCGTACGCGTCGCGCCAGCGCTGAGTCTCAAACTCTCTAATGGACGACTAGAAACTGCTCCCACAGAGCGGCCCACTCTCCCTCCTGCTGCCCTCCTTCCAACGCCCATGTCTGAGGGCGAGATGGCCAGACTGGCTGGTCTCACTCGACCCACGTAGGACGTCGGATGAACGTTTGCCGGGGTGCACACGGGGCATCTGTAAGGAGGATCTCTGTCAATCATGTGAGTGGGAGTCGGAACTGGGGTCGACCGAGCAAACTCGTCATATGTAGCATCTGTGGAGTGCACTTGAGGCGATGGGGCTGCCATGATGCTGAAGGCTCCAACGTGCGATCTGAGCAAGCAAGCAGAATAGGTGTAAATATTAATTAGTGCATTTCTTTGATGCATGGTTAACTGACGGTTTGTTTGTAATCTTTCGTGAACAATACACGGAGCTGGTCTACACATTGAAAAGTGTGCTCTACAAATTCTATTATTGTTATTACTCTTATTTTGATAACAGCTTGCTATCAGTAAATAACATGTATTCTGACCGCTGATCCGTATAAGTGTACAGCTAAGTAATTCTGATAGTTAATGATAAATTATTAATCCCATAGGGCAGTTGTAACTTGGAAAGTGATAGTTCCAAGGTAAGACAAGGATCCATAGAAAAACACAAGCTAGATAAATAGTAAAACAAGAGCAATATGATGGTTAAAAACATTCTTAATACACACCTACGAAATCCATACCTACCCACGAAGACACACACACAAATACACATTTCATCTACTCTTGAACAGCTAATTTTCTGAGGTAAGAACAATTTCACATCTCTTGCTTCTGAATGCAGGCAGCGCATGAAGTTAGACAGAAATCAATCTAGAAAATTCTCCTGCAAGTACATGTTCTGGTATTGGCAAAGTGCTGGTAGCTTTTCTGACAATCTGCTGATCACAAAAAGAAGCAAATCCATGTTTGGCACCAGTGACCTCAGAACAAATATATGTTCAAACTGTTCTTTTCATAGACAAACAGACAACAGAAACAAAAATATATGAAAAGACTTTCAATGGAAAAAAATGGCTTGAGATTGCAGCAGGTACACTATTTGCTGCCCGTGCTGACCACGAACAGTATGTTCAGTGTTCACTGCCCATTGAAGCCTATGTGCCTGAAGGGGTCAAGAATCTCAGGTTTTCCTGAACCATACCTGGAACAATATCATAAACAGAAGTGAAATTACAATTAAACAAATTAAAGTGCATGTCTTCACATTTTGAGTGCATGCAAGTGACGACAGGGGGAAAAAACTAAAATCAAGTAATATGTCTACATTTAAGAAAAAAGAGGCCAAGTCATCAAGTGCTATCAATAATTTTTAGCACGAGTCGAGATAAGATGACCTTCAGTATCCTGTATCAGCCATGTGGTGTTGACAGCTCAACTTAAGAGAAAGATCAGGGTAACATGGAATACAGTGACTTCGATGTAAACCCAGTTGGCATAACATGTTCATGACAGCTGACAGAAAGAAAGAAGCCAGAAAAAAGAAGAAAAATCTGTCCAGTCCTGGCTGTAGTAACAGGCTGGTGGCGCTGAACCTAAAGGACCGTCGATATACGCACGCACGCACGCACGCACGCACACACACACGCACGCACAAAGCCTTTCTCCTTCTCTCAGAAAGTAAAATTGTGGTCAAATCAGGCTTTCAGTGTTTTTTAATTGCTGACTATTTACAATGCCAGCCTGGGAATAGAAAAAAGTGGCATGAGAGTGCGAGGACTCATCAGAAGAAAAGTACAGCTTTGCTTCAACATCTTACAGAGAGGGAGTGAAAGAGTCCATGCAATCTGAAGACTAAGACTTGTAGGACTACTGAAATTTACAAAATTGTATAAAGTATACATTTCAGGTCACGTCTAAATTCTGATCCAGGCAACCATTACTATTTCTCCGTTACACAATTTCCTCCTTCTCTACCCAAGACTATTGGTTAACTTACAAAAAGCAAGGTTTTCCACTGTCGTTAGGAAGCATAAAGAAATGTGGTGCGTTGTGCATGAACAGTCCTAAACTCGACTACAAGTGAAGCACTGACTGCTCAACATATCCATTACAGCCATTCAGTAGACTAGGACGACAGCAAGATGGGGAACTAGAATACTGATATTTCTGTAGTTCTTTTGCCACTTCCACCTCCACCTGAAGCTTTGCCACTTCCACCTCCACCTGAAGCGTCGCTAAATGTTCCTACGTGTCGCTACGTCCCTCGCTGGAACGAGCTGGGACAGGTCATGTGCATACCTGCATCCCCAGCCAAACCTCACTGTAGTAGCAATCTAACAGTGATGTCTTGCTGTCCTCGCACAGACTACACTATACTCACCTTGATGTCTTTACTCCGTCAGACTGTGTATATAAGTGACCTCAGTCCTCAGCCGACATGATCACGTGAGTCGTCATGCACAGCGTTGTCCGACTGTTCAACAGGTGCCACAGGTACAACAGGTACAACAGGTGCCACAGGTACAACAGGTATGCACACCACCACGTCCGCGACACTTCGTGGAGGTAATCGGAGTGAAACGTGCTGTAGTTAATGACCGTTAAAAACTAGTGTTTGACTCGCGCATGTCAAAGCTGACACACAAGGTGACTTTGGCACGATTTCAGTCCTCGGGCTCTCCTCTCAGTCTAGAACACGAGCAGTAAAAGAAAGCTTTGTACGAGGCCTCGCAGTGGGACTTTTTATTTTCAACAATGTATGCAAATCAGTTAAATCCCCTCTAAAACGATCTTTACTATCAGGTGGATTAAAGTGAACAGTTGAAAATCTAGGAGTTGTATGTGGCTTTTAAGAATCCATGGTGTTTCTCATAGCACTCGCTCTTGTCGATGTGGTTAAACAAGTGTAGTTAGTCCCCTAGTTGCTTCCCACCTTTCCCACCTTTCCACCCGATACGCGCTCAGCAAACGTACCAGACCTACTGGCTTATCCGGTCACCGAAGAATATTCCTATGATGCAAGACTCCCCCACCCCATCAACATTAGACTAATAGGGAAAGAAATGCACGACACTTCCAGTGCAAGTGCGAAAGGATAGATAAAGCGAGCTAAATAATGTTATACTGAATGTTAATATGCTATTAATTCTAAGGACTTTGCTTTTTTCTTGACGGTCTGCAAAGTGGATGGGTGCCAGCAGGCGATTGTAGTTTGGCCTTGTGATGAATACTTCTTTGTTATGGTGACGAGCGCTGGCCGTGCCCTCAGGGTCCGTGTGCGGGGTACAATGGCGCGCATGCCTTTGTTTGCTCACAGCCTGTGTTCAAGCCTCAAGTTGAATATGCTCACAGGCCCCTGCTGCGATTGAGTTGTTGTAAGTGAACTGTTGAAAACTAGTTTTGTATTCATTTCAGACAAGCGCGCGCAAATCTAGAGACAGTGTGATTGAGAAATTCCGGGGGGGGGGGGGAGAAAGGGTGTTTGACTTCAGTTACTGACTTAATAGGGCCACCTGCAGGTCAAAGATTCACTTGCTGAGCTGCGATGTGGCTAATTCGCTGGCATCCATTATTGCTCACAATTCTTCCTCTCTCTCTACTCTTTTGATAACTGTAAACAGTATAATCTGCCTTTCTCTCTCACTGCATTGCAACAGGCCATTCAGATGTGCAAGGACTCAGCACCTAGCCATGAGCTGCAATCTCATCTTCCATGGTTCTCTCTCCATCTCCTAGACATTTTAACATTTTATTTAGGTGTCTGGGTGTTTCCCTCCCTTTTTATGGTGCCCATCACAAAACCTGGCAAAGATCTAAATTCTTATCATCCATACAACATACAATATGGGAAGCACTTTCAGTCTTCTTGGAAATATATTTTGTAGATGAAGCCTAGTAATAAAGAAAGATGACATGGCAGAAAAATTCATGTATCATGTAAATTTTTTCTACATATTCTGTTGGGGTTTTTTGGATTATTTTTGCACTATATTCTGTTGCACAGCATATGTATTTAAGGAGATTAAGGATTAGATAGATAGAATCCGGTTCCAGACTGCGAGCGGCTGATGGTCAATTACTAGGAAACTAATTTCTGAACTTTCTTCATATCGTTGCTGGCATGAGAATAAAAATGTCCATCGGCTCATATTGATGTTCTCTGACAAATCTAGCTACTAGTTCAGTCTTGCTCATCTGTGAACTTCATGAAAACTATAAATCGATAAATGGCTCGTTACTTTTAAGTTCTCTGCTCTTCTGATGTTCATAATATGATCGCCTTCCTGTCAGAAAAGTTGCAGTAACAGGCTTCATAAAAATCTATCATTTTGACTTGAAGCAACGTCTGCACCTCTTCTAACTCGGACATCTTGGAGACTCCTACTTCACTTTCCAGCAACTGTGATATGGTCAGTCTGGCTTTCCTTCCGGCCATCAGGGGAAGTCCAAGTTGTCTTGTGTATATTTTTGTGCCACCTATGACGAGGTCATTGAAAGCGCAGAAGTCTGTGAAGAGCTCCCTGTTTACATTGCAGGTGCCGACGCCATGTTGAGTTCCCTGTTGGTGTTATCATCTCCCCTTTGGCATTTAGGTCTCCCATAATGATCTTCAGATCTCTTCTTGGTGTGTGGTCAAGCAGAGCCTGCAGGGAGCTGTAGAAGTCTTCTTTTTCCTCTTCATCCGCAGCATTAGCTGGTCCCTAGTATTTTGGATGGTGATCTTCCTGACTTTGGCGTTGAATCTTGCTGACATGAGCCATGGTGAGACTGGTTCCCAGGCCATCAGTGCCTTTGTTGCCTCTGTTGACATCAGCAGTGCTACTCCCTGGGTGTGATCGTGGTCCAGGTCCTTGTGGTCAGAGTAAATAATAGTTTCTCCCTTTGTTAGTCTGGTCTGGCCACTTGACTTCTACTTGAGTTTCGCATAACCCGAGAACCCTGATGTATTTTCTCATTTCGCTCGCCACTTGAGCTGACTTGCCACTTTCATAGAGGGTTCTGATGTTCCAGGTCCCTTTCCTGATTCTTGCCTTGGTCGTCAGAAGATGAGTCGGCAAGCTGGCTTCCCTAAGGCTTTCACCAGCATGCTTCATAAACTCTTCTAGAGAGGAATCTTCCCGACCAGGCCTTTGTGGTGGTGCTGTTGCGGTTTCTGTAGCAGCATTTTGTTTCTTTTTTTACATAAGTGGGTTGTTAGCCCAGAGCAAAACCCCATATCGGGAGGGCCAGGGTGCAACATTTTAGTCTGGCCTTTTCCCTGACAGACCTGTTGGGCTTGGTTACGCCTGCCAGGAGCACAAGCCTCCCACCGACATCGCTCTGTGGATCCACAAGGCGCACAAGCCACCACACCACTACAAGGTAAGTTGCACCAATTGGTGGTGGGATCGGACCTTAAGAATTTGTATAATAATGAACAACCCGGTAATTTGAAAATAATCTTCCACTCGGAATAGGTATTCCTTAGAAATCACTAAAGATCTCTTTAGTATTTAAAGACACCTCTAATAATCGACAAATACTACTGTGATAGAAATATGTAACTGGTATTTTGCTGTAAATGTATGTATAATATGAAGGCAGATAGTGTGACCTGTGCCTGTGGAGTTAGTAAGACCTGCAACTGGAAACTACACAAAACAGTGAGAAGTTTGAAGTAAAGTGTGATGTCTTCGTGACTGGCATCCTGTCTGCGATGCTGGTCAAGTTGCTGAAGCAGAAGGCGAGAAGCTGATATGTCGCTTCAAAGAGGTCTCGGCATTTAATGGACAGCAGCTGGATGCTTCTGAGAATGTTCTTACACATGGTTTCCAGAAGGAAGGCTCTTCTGACAGGGCTGCTGCTTTTTGTGGCTCCACTGGGACAAAGGGACCACACAAAGTCAACGGATAATTATTAGACAAGATAACTTAATTGCCAGTCGTGGAGATCATTCTTATTAGCTAGCAGGATGAATGTGGACTTGCGAGTGTTCTCCACTTTAGAGCTGTGAAACATCTCTGAGACTGTTCTAGTCCGTAATGAAGTAAACAAAAATATAGAAGCCTACTCACAGTGTGTAACATTCCTCAAGTAGTCCCGACCCTTAAGCCCACACATCCTGCATTGACATAATCTGGGTACAGTCAGATGAGCACCAGTTTCGATAGACGATGGGGATGTGACTGTTTATTTGAGGCAGACAGGGAGGCTAAGTACATGTAGCCTCTTTTTGTAGTTTGTAGTTTTGTATCCGGTATTGTATGTATATACATACACTCCAGTCTTTGGGTATTTTTCAGTTTTTACACATATATCCTTATTTACATAATTATAAAACATACACGTTTATAAAACATAAAAGTGCTACTGCAGTAAACTCTGTGTGCAATAAATACATATTTTTTTATTCATAAAATGTCACCGAGACGAAACTTGGTCTAAAAGGAGCATGTCGCAATGTCATCGACTGCCTCGTCGACTGACGGACTTAATTTTTCTGGTATTATGAGTTTTGCGCTATGTATTCACTTTGTTGGTGCAGTCTTAAACACATATATACAGCTGTGCTCACTGCTTTAGTAATGTCAGCAGCTAAAGCCAGTACTATGTTTACAAACTCCTGCTTTGCACATTACATTTAGGCTGGACACAACATTTCACAATGATGCCTGACCCATGCAGCATTGTTCCTGAGACCAACACTACGTGTGCAATACATGTCCATCTAGCAAGTATTCATCACTAGTTTCACATAGTTCAGGCAGTTTTATGGACAACTTGTTTTGTGATGGTAAAGTCACTGGAGCCTAGAAGCAAGGTTACCCAGAAATGCATGTCATCAGTGACAGGGGTCTCACACTGATGAATGACAGGGTCTGATTTCTTGTAGTAAATAGAATAGGCGCAAGAATGGAGCTCTGGGAAAACAACAGGGTGAAGTCTTATACAGTTCATACCCATAGATGCAAATGTTGCAACGGCTACAGCTCAATTGCCGAGATGTGTCTGTATTGAATGAGTTAATAGGCTCTGTAATATTAAGCTTTAGTTATTTATTTACACCAAATTATTTACACCTCCAAACTTATATCCATCCTTTTCATGACTTTTTTTTCTCCATCTCCCAATCACAACCGATACAGAGACAATTATCAGTCTTTTAAGAACAGTGTTTTATGCGTGAACACATTACACAAGAATAAAATGGTCACGAAAGGAGGTTTAACATCTGCTGTAATTCTCTCAGAGACCTTCGTCCTTTGATAATCAACATCTTTATCACCTCCTGCAAGCAGACATGAACAGAAATAATTATAGTTTCCTTATACACACGTAGAACTAATCTGAGTTTTCTTAACTGGAAGTAACATAAGTAAGGAGAAATAAGAAGAAATGCTAATCTCTTCTATATTGGACTGGACATATTCAGTATGTACATCACAGATTATAATTATCTCTGTATTAAAGACCAATTATTATCCAATCACACAATATTCGGGAAATTTTAGGTGTTTTAAGTTTTAACTTTATATAAGGATCACAAAGCTACCCATGCAATAACCACACTGCATTTGTTTATTTGTCTGTTGTAAAACAGATTTAACAGTGTTTACTCATGTGTATGCCTGTACATAAGCATAAAAGTACACAGTTTTACAAGGATTTATGAAGCCAGTGTGAACTTGACACCTTGATACAGGTCTAACTGCTGTGCAATTATCAAATCAAATCAAATCAAATCAAAACAGACTTTATTGTCTGCCCAGGAGGACAGAAATTTGTCTTTGCTCACATACCCATACAGACATTTAACACACAGTTAGGAGTAAAAGTGAGGAGTAAAATAGTGTTGATTGCACCAGTCCATCAAGGCAGTGTATGTTTATCCTAACAACAAACCTTGGGTGACCAAGGGCCTAAAAGCACTGCTGAACAAAAAGAAACATTTGTTCATCACGGGCAGAAGCCCACGACAGAAGATTAGTACATAGAGAGACCATGATGCTATCCGTTGGGTGGGCAGAGGCTCTACGAGCATACTAGTTAGTCCGCTTTCAGTAGTTTGCCGGTGGACCAACGAGTGTCGACGAGATTGAAACAGAGGTCGAGTTAGCTCTCGCCATAAACCTGATGTGTCAGAATGCGGCTCGTGGTTACATCTTGAGCTCGCTGGAGGGACCTGCCAGACGTCGAGTGTTGATGCTTCCGCATGACGCAAGAGATACGCCGAGAAAGATCTTGGGTGTCCTAGTGGAGGCGAACGGCATCACTTAGATGACAACAACTTTTAGTCCAGGCACGTTTCCATCCATTTTTAAATAAGATATTGAAAGGCCACTTCTCAAAAAGGAAATATTCGACCCAAATGCCCTTAGCTACAGACCAGAATCCAATGTTTTTTTCCTAAACTTGTTATAAAAATTTCTATGCAACAACTGCTTATTCATGTTACAACATGCAACTTTCTTCCACAATTTCAGTTAGCATATCAAGTTCTCACCACTCTATTGAAACTGTTTCTGATGTTCTAAACAATCTGCAGCATGTCACAGGTGAGTCTTAAGTCTCAATTTTCACTCTTCTAGACCTTAGTGCAGTCGTGATATTCTTATTGATCTTCTCAGAAATGTCTTTGGAATAAGTGATCTAGCACTTTTTTCCTTGCAATTCTATCTTCCTCAGAGAAAAAGAAACTGTTCTCATCTCTAATTTACACTCTGAATCTGCATATCTCCTCATTTTTTATTTCCTCAGAGCTTGGTCTTGGGTCCTCTTTCTTTATATCAAATTTATCTAGGAAGCAATGGAGCTACACCATCTTACACACTGATTTTGCTGAAGACATGCAACTGTCATCTTTTACTAAATCTTTGATGACTTTCTTTCTCTCCTCCACTGAAGCCTGTATATCAGATTTTAAAACCTGGGTGATTCAGAACAAGTGGAAATTAAATGATTCTAAAACTGAATCTTTGTTGATTGATCCCACTGGCTTATCTGATTAGTCATTTACATAAAAAATAGAAAAGAGTGAAATTTCTTTTCTTAATCTGCCTGTGATCTAGCTGTTAAAGGATCATATCAATAAGGTTTCCCAGCTTGCATACTATGAACTAAATAAAATAAGTAAAATCCATCACCTCGCTTTTCATGCCCTAAAAACTCTTGTTACTTCTGTTTCTATCACACCTTGACTATGGGAACTTGCTTCTTGCTGGCATTCCAGATCAGTTCCTTCAGAAACTCCAGAGAGTGCAGAACTATGCTGCCAGGCTCACCTTTAGTGCATCCAAGAAGACTCCTGCCATCTCTCAACTTGCAAAGCTGCACTGGTTTCTTGTCCTTCAAGGAATAGATTATAAAATTTTTTTTGTCTCTACATCATCGATCAGACCGCTCCTCTGTATCTCAGAAATATTCGATGTTCCTTTTAGGTCTCTATGTTCTACATGTGACTCAAGCCTTCATGATTCCCTATGAAAAAAAAAAGGGGGGGGGGGGTAATCTGCTGGTGATGGTGTTTGTCACACACCATATCTCAGATCCATATACAAGAATTGACTTTAGGTTTGCATTGAAGATGCGAAACTTGGTGTGTAGAAATAATGCCTTGGAGTTCCAGATAGGTTGCAGGATGTGGAATGTTAGCCTGGCTTTATTTATTCAGCTTCTTACATCTTCATCTGCACCTCCATCTTTGCTGACTTTGCTGCCAAGGTAGGTGAAGCGGTCAGTCTCTGTGATACATTCCACATGTAGTGGGAGCGGGGCTTCTTGCTTGTTGTTGACCTGCATTCTTGATGCTGATTGTCAGAGCAGTCATCGCTGCTTCTTCTGAGAGCTGACTGAGCTTTGTGCATGTTGCTGCTTGTGGGACAACAGGCTGATGTCATTCGCAAAGCTGAGATCCTCAAGTTAGCTGGAGAAGGTCCACTGAATGCCCCTGTTGCTGTTTGAGGTTGTTCTTCTCATGATCCTGCCGAGAGCGAGACTGATCTATACATCAAGCCACCTCACCATGTTACCACGCTAAAACAACAGGCTTTGTTTGAACTCTTTACAAAACTACTTGTTCAGAGTGTACAACTTTTATTTGGCGCAAAAAAAACATTTGTCTAATAATCAAATCAAATTAGATTGAAAGAAGTGTTTGAGTGTAATTAATTTAGTATGTGAATGTAAAGCTTATTATCTGTCACATTCTCTGCTTCTCACAAACACCACAGCAATTATAAACAACTGAAAAGGAGCAATGTTGTAGGCAAGGTAATTTCAAGCTTATTCTTTTCCTATTGTCAGTCTCACATCCTTCATCAAATCACCCATTCATTCAAATCTCAGTATATTGTTTCATAATTTAATGAAAATGATTACAACTTAATCTTGTTAAAGCCTATCATTAATCACTTGCCTCATCAGTATGGTGCTTATTGTTGTCAAAGTCTTTTCGCACCATAGCTTCAACTCTTTTCTCTGTACTATCATCTGGAATGCCATGTATGGTACGTAGCATTTCTCGTAAACTGTAGAACTTTCTGATCGCAAGAGGAAACTGTTGAAAAACCAGGATGATTGATATGCACTCTGTTGATTTCACTTCAAACAAACTAACATTCGATATATAAGTGATGTTATAGGATAGCACATCATGCCATATGTCTTATTACTTAAAAGCTTTAAACATACTGCGTTGATTTGCATGACTTAACACTTTATTGCTGTATTATGTAAATAAACTTTTGAAAGATTAAAAAATGTTTATTAATTTGCACTCTTCTTTGGTTTAGAAACTGTTGAAAAATAAACAATACTGTGTGCGATTTGCACCCAGCTGTCTGATATTTTGCAAGGTGGGATGGATGGAGAGTAGCAGACAGAAGAAATCAACAGCATACTCAGTACTAACCTCAGTACTCAACAATAAGCTACAAGAAAGAAATGCTAGAAAGAACAACAACAACAAAAAGTCCAGAATAGCCTACTGAGAAAAATTATAAACAGTCAGAGCTCATAATGCAGCAAGGAAGAAGAGCCAGGCACAGCATGATATAGGCAACAGGTCGGTTGGTTGTGTTTTACGCTGTGCCAGCAGCTAAAGCTATATCACAGCCACAGGCAACAGGATAAAAAGTCTGTAGTAGTATGTTGTTGCTTGATGCCCTTTAGGCAGAAAAGGCCATATCTTAGCAAGAAAGTTAAGAATGAGTCACAGTCAAGGAGGCTGAGCCAGCAACTAAGGCCACATCATGGCAAGGCAGCCAGCCCTGTAAAGAGATGCCACATGCAAAGAAAGAACAGCATGCCCAAATGAGAGCTGTACCCAGGACAGTCAACTTTCATTGCACTGGTGACAGGCACTGGAGTCACGGTCATGGCAACAAGAGAAACTTGTGCAGATGAAGTTTTGAAAGAAGCTGCTGGAAACTCAGTGCAACCAGCAGTTAAAGGCAAGACTTGCAGCCAGCTAAGCCAATACAATAAGGAAAGAAATAGAACATGGCAGGACTTATCGGAGTGCAAAGGTCTCAAAGCTAATTCAGAAGATGAATTCTGAAGGAATTTCATATCCCATCAGATCAGTTCTGTTGCATCAAATCAGTTATCACAAACTAGTCTTGAAACAGAAAGGAGCCCTGAAGTTATCTTAGACTGTAGACCACCTACAGATCCAACCCACTGATATCCAACAAGATGTTCTTCTGAATGTGTGTGAGACGGCTATCGATATATCACCACCAGTCATCTATTCATCTTCAGCAGGCAGTGCCAATAGCTGGCAGTCTACTATGACCAGCAATACATGTACTACATCGAGCAGGTTGTAAAAATGTTTCCTGGCCAGCTCTCTTTCATTCACCAGGGAGAGGAGTGAGTATTTACCAAAGTTAGATGTGTTTTCATAAGCTGGTGCTTTGATAGCAGTCTTTTGGTAATTACTTTGGACTTTCAAATGACGTAATGGTTTTGACTGCTTCATATACCAACAATATGTATGCCTGTCATCACGAAGGCTGGCAGACACCTTCAGAAGAGTATTCTGAATTCTCCATGCTCTCAGAAAAAATTAATACAGTACAATTAATATCGCTAATTATTAAAAATTACGAACTGTCAATTTCAAACCATAAGAAATATTCCGATCGAAAGTATTACCCTCTTTAAGGAAGGTATGCCCACGAGTCGACGCGACGGCATAACTAAGGGTACTTACTCTACTCAACTTCAGATCGGTTGCAGCAGTGCCTTCCCCTTTACAACCGACTGTTACCATGGACGTACGTGGTTGTTACGGTCTAGTGAATCGAAACCTCCGGGCGTATCTAAGCGTATGGGTATTGTCTGCGCATGAGCATGAGCATGAAACTTCACTACCGCCTGGTAGTTTACTTGAAATAAAAGTAAAGGACGAAACATTACAGGACATACGAAATAAAATGGCATTGCAAAAGCAAAATTATACAACTCACAATATGCTTTGAGCTGGTTTTTGATAAATAAACATCCGATGGATTAGTAAACATTTTCTTGGGTTTATTTATCAAAAACCAGGTATAGTAAAAAGTCAGGTGTTGATTAAACACAGGCTAGCCTTAAACAAAAGACATGGAAGCCACCAAAAGACATGGAACACCATACTGTCATTGGTAGTCACAATGGTGGCACCGTACACCACCAGTGTGCTAAGCTCATCTAAACAGGTTTCTATAGGTTGAACTAAACAGGTTGAAGGTAGCCATGAGTAAGTCCTTCATAGTATATATGTATATGGAGAAAAACTGCATAACGGATGATTGATCATCGGCACTATAACCAAACTAAATTAATATTATATTTATTTAATTAAAAAAAGAGGCATAAGCATAATACCTTCAGTTAAATAACAGCTTATAGGTGATAGCAATATGGCAACAAGAGAGAGCTGGTAACCTGGGCAATACACCACCACTGCGGACTTGGACATCCTAAGCGCAGCACCAAAAATGGAACAGGGCTCCAATAAACAGCGCTACCTGCTCCCATGACCGGCATTCCTTCTCCCTTCCCTTCCATGTTTATCACTGGTTCCCCCACTCTCCAAACTCTTCGCCTCTCCTAACCTCCCTTGCCCCCTCCCCCCCCCCTGTGCGAAATCGCCTTCAGGTGGAAGCACTTTCCCTTTTAAATACAAGAACAAGAACGCCTAACCCCACTACATACGTACGTTGGCTCGCGCGACATGGCAGAGACGGGTAATGAGTACCCGATCCGCGACGTCTCTGCGATGAACCTCCAACTAAAGAATAACTAACGACTGTCAAAACAAAAGCTAGACTGAACTGACAACCAGCGTTTACAGTGGCCAAAGTACACCCGTCACCTCAATGTGCCATTTGAGTTGGCAATCAAAAATAGTTCCCAGGTACCTGAAAGAGTTAACAGTTTCAACAGGTTTACTGTGTATCACACTGGGAGCAACAAAATCCTCTTTATTCTCCTAAAGTCTATATTTACTTCTTTTGTTTTGTCTACATTTAACTCCAGAAAGTTCCTTTTTGCACCACTATACAAAATTTGTTAAGACATTACCATGATCTTTCTTATGTTCCTGCAAAAGAGTCAACAATGCAGTATCATCAGAGAACTTAATGAGGAAGCTGTTCTACTCTGTACTTCTGCACCTGTCAGTGTACATGATAAACAATAGGGGTGGTAGACAACAACCTTGTGGGGACCCATTGCTTGTAACAACAATATCAGAATAATTACTATTTACATACACCCTCTGTTGTCTGTAAGTTAAAAAAATCCACTATCCACAAAACCAGTTGATGTGGAAGATCGAAATCAGAAATCAGTCTCAAAGCCAGAAGGTCTGGTTGCACTTTATTGAATGCTAAACTAAAATCCGCGAAGAGTAGTCTGGCATGCGTCTTGGGCTTATCCAAATGTTTGTACAGTGTATTCAGAATGAACAACTTGGCATCGTCAACACCCTTCCCCTTCCTATAGGCAAATTGCAGTGGGTCCAATTTACTCTCTACAGATGTTAAGATGAGATTTTTGACAATTTTCTGGAGAGTTTTCATTACGAGGGAGGTTAGCGCGATGTTGGCCGCAAATCATTCGGTTGACTAGGATTAGGTATTTTGGGGAGTGGCACGATGTTGGAAAGTTTCCAGATTGCTGGATTGTGCCCTGAGTCGAGAGAGAGTTGAAAGATGTCGAGACACTCCACCCAGATTGCCTAGAGCCGTCCGTCTTGTGATTAACAGACGCCATAAACTTGACCCTTGCCAGGTATGACGTAGGTCGCCGGCACAGTCACGTGACTCTATGTTTGTCTTTATTCTCTCTTTTAGCTCTTTTGACGGCCTCCCTTAAATCTCTCTATCCGCAGATCTTTTAGCCAAGGCATCACCGATGAAATAAATACGTTTTCTTTAGTACACGTTTGAAGTTCTTGGTTACCCACGGTTTGTTGTTTGGAATATGACAATGGTTTTAGTAGGCATTACAAAATCAGTACAGAAAGAAATGTAAGAGGAAACAACATCTGTCAGTTCATCAAGGCAATCACAGTTATAGAAAATATCCCACAATGTAAAATCAAAACATCCTCGCAAACAATCAACACTCATCTGTTGAACGCTTCGCCGACTTAACAACAGGCTTGATACGTTCATACACAGGCCTGTATATACACGGGGGACAGAAACACACTGTGGTGGTAGGATCCCCAAAAGATGGCGTAGGCTTGGCTTTGTATGCTGTTTGGTGTGTTTCTGGATTGTTGGACAGGTCACCTCTGGCGTCTCTTACGCTGATGCTTGCCGTCGTGTGGTGAGTTGCCTGCTTTTCAGGAGCATCTTCTACACCGGGCTCCACCTCCTATTGGGCAGTCTTTGTGAAACAAAAAAAGTCTGTTTCAATATCCATCCAGACTGTCGCGTGTCATGATTTCGTCTAGGTTTGCATCTCTCTCAGCGCGTAATGACGCTCCTGTATTGGAGAGGTAGCTCACAGCAGACGACAGTTAACATGTGTTTTGAGACTATTTTTGTCCGGTTCGCGGGAAAAGGTCAAGGCCTTCGCCCGTTTTCTGTAGCAGCACCGGACGAGAGAGTCTAGCTACGTCACGTGAGGTTTGCTTGAGAGCGGGTCGCTGCTGTTGAGAGATTTCTTACCAAGGCGCTGAGTAGAGCGGAGAGGTTGTTTTTTTAAGAAGACGGCTGGAGTCTGTGGTGTGAGGCAAGGTGCCGGTTATATGGTCTGCCACGACTGACCCAAGCTTGTGGACACTGAGAGGCTGGTTCTACTAGCGAGTTGATGCCAGCAGTGACCACCGGGACTTGTGGAAAGTGCGGAGGCTGGCGGAATGACAGCATTGGACTGTGACATTTAGTGTCTACGGGAGTGTGCTTCCGTTTCTTCTCGGGGTGACCGTCGGTCATTAGCAAAAGCCGTGTGGGTGAGTGCATGTTTTCCCCATTGTTATGTTTGTTTTTGGATGAGAGGCTGCACACGCCTGAGCATTAGGATACGCGAGTGTGTGTTTACTCCTTATGATTTTATTTTTGTATGTGTGTAAGTTAGGACTTTTTCATGTCTTGGTTTAAGGAGTCATGGAGGGGGATGTTTTGTTATTTTTTCCTGTAGCTTTTTAGTGACCGTTGTTCTTTTATTTATTTCAGGCTTTTTGTGTATGTCCGGGGTACACGCCCTTGGTGGGTATTTACTGTGTACTTCCTGTGTATACGTGCTATGCGTGCGTGCCTTGTGTCCTGGCTCCACGCCTTGTTGTTCGACGAGCATTCGTCTGAGATAATCAACCATTCTGCACTTCTTCATTTGTGTCGTCTACATCTACGGGTTCTACACCTACATTCAGAAAGGGAACTGTACTGTGAACCAGCTCCTGGGACTGTGTACTAAGCGCTGCAAGCCCCTGTTCTGTGTTAAGAATTAAAGACTCAGGGGAAACTACGTTTGACTGACTGTACTGGGCCGCGGTGCGCGGGTTTTTTTTTTTTTTTTTCTTTCTGCTGAGTTATAATTTGTGCGCGTTTGCGCTTTGTTTTTTAATTTTCTTTGCGGGGGTGCAGTACCTGATTGTTGGTTTGTTTTGTGTTGTGAGTACTCACATCGGTATTTTCTTTTTCTTGGTTGTATTAGGTATTTGGGGTGTTTGGGTATATATATATATTTTTTTTTATTAAACTTCGTATTTGTGTCGTTCTTTCCGTCTTTGTTTTGGTCTTCGCTTGGGCACGGGTTCGAGAAGTAAGTCGCATCCTGCCTCCGGCTGAGTGACTGAGCGTGTGGCCTGCTGTGTGAGTGGCCTTGAGCGTGCTCCGTGGACGCTGGGGGGTGGTACGCGACACAGACCAACATGACATGAGTCTTCTCTGAGGGTCCCATCCCACTTTCTCACACTATGCCACTTCCCTCTTTTAGCTGGGGCCCAATATTCAGTCAACACAACCCACACTACCCAATAATTCTACATTCCTACAAGTGTGTAATACACAGTCTCTACAAAGCAAACATACTACACCCCAGACAGACAAGAAAGACACCCATAATAAGCAAAAACATCAGAAGCAAAACACGCTACTCAGCACTGAACATCTGGGGCTGCCACAGCTTATAATCTGTTTCTAATCTCTCTTGGCAAGCAAGGGATGGAAGTGGATGAGCGACGTTTATCTTCACCTTCTCCATCCTGTCATCTCACACCTTCTCGTTTCTCTCCCTGTCAAAACTTTACAGAAGACTCTCCTCCTACCTTCCACCTCATTTTCCTTAAGGGCTTCTAAGTTTTACATCAGCACTCACAGACTGATGTCTCTTCAGATGGGGCTGCTCTTCTTCTCCGCTCCATCCTTTTGTTTAGCCAAATACCACTTCCCACTCTAGAATAATGTTTTTCCCGAAGGTGGGTGGAACCTAGCTTAGGCAGATTGGTCTACTTTACAGGCCTTTTGCGCCACCTTCTTTCTTTTAAGCTCTAGATTCAATTTAGATACATGTATTAAAGATGTTTTTTAACTGAAGCTGTTTCAGCAACAATTCCCAGGTGAGAGACATGTCATTACCATCTCTGTCCTGTGGTTTACAGAAGAATGCTGGATACCACAGTGTGCGTGGAAGAGAGCTTAGCACCTTGCCTTCCGCCATCCCACTCCAGAAATGGGATTACTTTTAAAAACAGTCAAGCATAGGCTTACTATATTTGTAAACTTGTGTGGCAGGGGTTTGCGTCATTAACCTTCCATATTATTTCCCATACGGTGTGGGTGGCTATGAGGAAAATAAAAGGAAGATTCAGGCTGACTCAATTGGCCACCTGTAGGTTTGGAACTCTGTACTCACTGAGCCACTGGATGTGGCGTTAACTGGCATCCACCATTGTTCACAATTTTTCTTTCCCCTATTCTTCTTACTTTCAGTGCCTGAAGTGTATTCAAGAATCTTTTCTTTTCTTCGGATGCCTGAACAGTATAATCTACCTTACTTTATGAACTAGGAGCAGGCCCTTTAGAAGTTCAGGGACTCTGCACCTGGCCTAGCCTAGATTCCCTATCAGCTGCTAACCCATATTCCACAGGTCTCCTCCTCCTTTTAGAAATCTTCAACTTTATTTGGGTATTTAGCTGTTTACCTCCCTCAGGGGAGAGGCACTCATGGTGCCCATCCCAAAACCTGGAAAGGATCCTTGTGATCAAAATTCCTGTTGCCCAATCGCTCTGTTTGTTTGTCCAAAACTGGAGAATGCCCATATTACCTGGCATCTTGAGTTTCACAGTCACACTACCTGTAGTGTGGCTTCCAGGGGTCACATGCCACTCTTTATCAAGAACTTTCTTTCATATCGCCTTTTTCAAGTCACTTTGCTCCGTCCAGTCTTCAGGAACAGGAAATGGGAGATTACTTCATGGCAGATTACTTTCAACTTCTCTCTTCAACAATAAAATAGATTCAATCTTAAAGTCTGTCTGTCCAGGTTAGGAAATCTTGTCTGTAGATAACTTTGGTTTCTGTATCCGAGACAGATCCCTACCTTGTCTCAAATGCCGTCTTCAGCTGTCAGCTGTGCGTTAACGGTGTGCACGAAGGGGTGACAGAAAATGGCTTAAAATTCTCTCCCATGAAGTCCACATTCATTCAAATTAGTAAACTCTGAGGCATATTGGTATATAAATGGTACGGTTCTCAAAGTGATCCAGGAAGTAAAATTTCTTGGGGTCATCTTTGACCACAAACGTTTTCCTTCCTCATACCAAATCTCTACACCTTTCATGCCAGAATACCTTAAACATTCTTTGAGTAGTTGGTCATGTGAGCTGGGGGTGGCCTGTGTACTGTGTCCTGATCCAATCCAAGCTAGACTATGGGTCCATCATGTCTGTTTGAGAGCCCCATCTTAAAAATCTCTACCCTATTCATCATCATGGGTTCCACATCTGTCTAGGTGCCTTTCACACAACTCCTGTACCGTTTGTAGGCAAATGTTGGTGGACCTCTATTTTCTCTTTTCTGTCTTCAACTTATGCTATTATGTCTGTTGTTTGAAAGCTCACCCTGGAAACCCTGCCTACCATGCTATTTTTCATCTTCAGTGTGCTGCCCTGTATGCCCATTCATGGCAAGTAGCCAAACCATTGTCCCTCTGCATTACACCTCGTTTACAGGCACCAGCAATTTTTTTTACAGCTGGCTCTTTCCTTGCTTAGGTCTGTTGATTGACACTCAATTTTTTGTCACTGGTTGTGTTAGCATATGCTAACAATTACCATATAATCCACCCTTGCAAGGGATTTTAGTTGTATCGACAGTTTAGTTTAGTTTATTCCATGGGTCAGCTGGTTTGCACAGAGTGTGTCCTATCCAGCCCTATTTGCGCTTTTTGATGTCTTGACTAGTGGCATTCTGGTTGGTTCTTTTCCACAGGCTGCTGTTGGCGATCTTTTCAGGCCATCTTATTCCCAGAAAATAGCGGAGGCATCGGTTGGTAAAGGTCTGCAGCTTGTTGTTGATGGTATTGGTCACTTTCCAGGTTCCAGAACCACATAGTAGGACCGCTTTCACATTGTTGTTGAAGATGCGGGTCTTATTGCTGAAGGATAATGCTTGGGAGTTCCAGATGGGGCGTAGGCTGGTGAAAGCATGTTTGGCCTTGTTGATGCGGTTTTTGATGTTATCGTCCGCTCCACCATCCTTGTTGACAGTTCCCCAGATACACAAAGCGATCTGTTTCCAGGATGTTCTCTCATTGATTGAGGTTGGATTGGAAATTCCTGCTTGTTGATTCTCATCACTTTGGTCTTCTTTCTGTTGACCTTTAAGTCAGTCTTCTCTGCTTTCTCTGTTAGCTTAGTCAGTTTGGTTTGTGCATGCTAATGCCGATGAGAAAGAAGACTGATATCATCTGCAAAGTCCAGATCCTCTAGCTGTTTGGTGAAGGTCCACCGGAAACCGGTCTTGTCGTGCGCATAATCCAGTCTATGATCATCAGGAAGATTGTTGGTAATAATATTCAACCCGTCTTGTCTTACACCGGTCTTCACTACGAAATGTTTAGTGACTTTGCCATTGGGAATAACTTGGCAGGACGAGTCTTTGTACAACCCTTGGATGATGCTTATGAGCTTAGGTGGAAAGCTGTAGTGGATCATCAGCCTCTAGATGACGTCCCTGTCTACACTGTTGAATGCCTTCTCGAAGTCCACAAAAATGTTATATAGAGGGAGGACTGCCACTCAATAGACTGCTCAATGATAATACGGAGGGTGGCAATGTGGTCAGTGCATGACCTATCCTGGCGAAACCCTGCTTGTTCTGGTTTCAGTCTCTTGTCTAGTGCCTTCTTCAGTCTCTCTAGAATTACCTTTGATAGAACTTTACTAGGGATGGACAGCAGCATGATTCCCCGCCAATTGTTGCACTGAGAGAGGTCTCCTTTCTTCGGTAACTTGACCAGGTGGCCTAGTTTCCAGTCTGTTGGTACTAGCTCTTGTTTCCAGATCTTGTGTAGGAAGGGCTGTAAAATTGTCGTTTCCGGGTCTGCCTTTAGTGTTTCTGGGGGTATGCCATCAGGGCCCGCTGCTTTTACCCCTTTTCGTGCTTTTGATAGTGTAGAGGGCCGGTAATTCAGCGCTTGTTAGGTTTTAGCAGAAGTGCTGATGCACGCGAAAAAAGTGCTGATGCATGCGATCGCGAAGGATCGCAAAAAGTACCCGCCCGATAGGTATACAAGGGCAGAGCTGGACGCAAGGACAGGGGAGAAAACTGCGAAGTGAAAGCTCAAGACAAGTGACGCAGCCGTGACTGTGGATCTATCTATTAAAGAGTTGTGCAACTGCTGACAGGTTCCTGCCTTTCTGGTTTGAGTGCTGGACTGTTGTGGTCACTGTTCAACCCCCCTCACCACTCGGTTACAATAGCTTTGATGATTTCTGTCTTAGTGGGGTGGCTGGCGTTAACGTGAAGTTCAGTTGCTGGTGGTATGTCAGGTAAAGATGATGGACGAGGTCGATTCAGGGTCTCTTCAAAGTATTCCATCTAGCGATCTATTTATTCTGCATCGTTTGTTATGATCTTGACGTCCTTCTTTGGGTTAATGCTCCTGACAGAGTTAGTATTATTTCGTATGGTCACTTCATGTTTCCCTGTATGGCTGCTGTCTCTGCTTCCTCTGTCAGTTCATGGTCTCTTGTTCTCTCTGACAGACCTCTTCACTTGGCGGTTGGCTTCCCAATATTCAGCTCTGAGATTTTCCTTCTCTTGTTGGTCTTGACACTGGTTGAGCTTCTGTTTCAGTCCCTTTCTTGATTCAATTTTTGCCCAGGTCTCTGGGGTCATCCATTCCTTGTGTTTTCTTTCTCTCTTCCCTAGAACATCTGTACAGGTTGTCTTCCAAATGCTCTTGAGTGTTGACCAGTGTTCTTCCACTGATTCGCCTTTCAGTCCTGAAAGGGCCTCATACTTATTCTTGACTTCACAGTTATAAATTTCCCTTGTTTCCTTGTTCTTGAGGCATTGAGCATTGAACTTGTGGTGTGGTCTGCCTGCTTGATCAATGAAGGACCAGCTTAATCTTGAAGACTGCCGCTAGGAGCTGGTGGTCTGAAGCAACATTTGCCCCTCTCCTCACTCGGACATCTTGGAGACTCCTTCTCCACTTTCGAGCAACTGCTATATGGTCAATCTGGTTTTCTGTCTGGCCATCAGGGGAAGTCCAAGTTGTCTTGTGTATATTCGTGTAGGAACACAGTGCCACCTATGAAAGGTCTTTGAAAGCGCAAAAGTCTGTGAAGAGCTGCCCGTTTTTTGTTGCAGGTGCCGATGCCATGTCTTCCCATGATGAGTTCCCTGTTGGTGCTATCATCTCCCACTTTGGCATTTAGGTCTCCCATAATGATCTTCAGATCTCTTCTTGGTGTGTGGTCAACCAGAAACTGTAGAAGCCTTCTTTGTCCTCTTTCTCTGCAGCATTTGATTGGGCATAGCATTGGATGATGGTGATCTTCCTTTGGCATTGAATCTTGCTGACATGAGCCCTTGTGAGACTGGTTCCCAGGCCATCAGTGCCTTTGTTACATCTGTTGACATCATCAGTGCTACTCCCTGGGTGTGATCGTGATCCAGGTCTGTTACTAGGGTTGTGGTCAGAGTAAATAATGGTTTCTCCTGATGTTAGTCTGGTCTGTCCACTTCCATCTGGTTTTGCATAATCCAAGAACCCTGATGTATTTTCTCATTTCGCTTGCCACTTGAGCTGACTTGCCCCTTTCATAGAGGGCTCTGATGTTCCAGGTCCCTATCCTGGTTCTTGCCTTGGCAAGCTGGCTTCCCTAAGGCTTTCGCCAGCATGCATCATAAGCTCTTCTAGAGAGGAATCTTCCCGACCAGGCCCTTGTTGTGGTACTGTTGCAGTTTCTTTAAATGCTTATTTTTACATGAGTGGGTTGTTAGCCCAAAGTTAAACCCAACCTGGAGGGCCAGGGTGCAACATTGCAACATTGTTGGGCTAGGTTACACCTGCCAGGAGCACAAAGCTCCCGCCGATATAGCTCTGTTGATGGACAAGGCAAGCAAGCCACCACACCACTACAAGTTGCATCAACTGGTGGTGGCTGCATTAAAAAGTGTTGGATTTTTATCAGTTAGTGTCATTTGAAGTGTCCTATAAATGTACTAAATTAATTTACTTTCAGTTAATACTTCAAGCTGGTTTTTAGGCCCTAAATTTTAGATTACATAGTATAATGATTGATCTGATTTGTTTGAATAATTGACTTGTAAACTGTTACAATGTTAAATGATGAGATGTGATGTTATTTGGCTGTTATTATTATATCTGTATATCACCATCACTTCTTTAACTGGCACTGGCCTTATTCAAAAGTAAACCTATCTTGTGCAACCACGTGGAGGTCTTTCACTGGGCAGCACTTGACTTGAAGTGCCTGAATCCATCTCGGTGAGCAAGGTCCATGTTTCATAGCCGTACAACAGGATAGGGATGAGGGGGGACTTGTACAGCCTGTATTTGGTGAAAAAGCTGTTCTCCGCCTGGCTATCACTGAGATGAATCCTGTGTAGATGAATCCTGTGATCCTGAGATGAATGTCCTCTGTGCAGCAGCCATAACTGGAGTGCCTCATGTCAAAGTACTTGAATCTATGCTTCTCCTCGAGTTTTATGCCCTTTGAGTGGATCTTCGCTTTTCCCTGCCCGATGGTGTTGAAAGATTTTTAATGTTAAATAAAAATGAAAAGGTAAGACCATAATTATGTTAACTGTGTGTAGTGCTGCTTACGCAGCAATCTTGTTCTGTGCTGTAATACACTCTTATTCATGTCAAAATAAACATGCAACATTTCAGCTGAAATGGTATGGTTTACTGCTGTGTAGTTGTTTACAAAATTGTGTATTTGTTTAATGTGAGAAACAAAAGAAATTGTGATAAACAAGCCAAAAATATATTACAGTTCATTACTATAAGGTGAATCCAATGAAATTGTAAGCCAGTTCAAGTATTTTGGTTGTGATGAGTCTAGTCTGGTATGTTGATGTTGTGTACATGTAAGTAGATACAATCTTTATTCTGAGGCGACTTAGATCAGCTATTATATTTTACAAGATGTTAGGTATGTTTTACCACAGTCTTGTTAGTAATGTGCTCAAGCAATAATATATACAATAGATTAGGAAAGCCAACTCTCTGTAATCCAAAGTACATACCAGGCTGAGGCTATTGGTGAGCAGAAACTTGTCATGTAGGTTAGGCGCATTATGCTTGATTTTTTTTTTTTTTTAAACTTTAATGAAGGATCATGATACTTGGGGATTTTTGTTATTTATGGGCATTGGTGGTGTGCAATTTCCACAAAGAACAAGAAAATGTCATTTGACACTTCTCTATAAAATATTTCTCATGAATATATATGGTAGGTTTTTAGTTGATTCAGCTTCAACACTTTTTCAGTAACTTTTGCCTTTTGTGAAACAGAACTGTTATTTTCACCTTCCTGGATTGCTGTAAGTTCAAAAGCATCAAGTTCCTTGACAGCTAATGCTGGATCATTTGAAAGTAGGCTGCCTAGCTAGACCCCAGCCTCTGTATATTAATGATGTATGCTTTTGCAATTTTAAAGAAATAGGTATTTAACTGTGGTGTTGTAGTTTAACCATGCATGCACACCTCTTCATATGGAAGGACTTTCATCAGTACATATCTGAAGGCAAACTGTGATACTGACAGACATAACTCTTTATACAGTGAATACTAAAGAAAATGACTAGGACTATGCAAACTCTCTTTTCTCACTAGTTCCAACTAATAGCAGAAAATGTCAACTGCTAATTAAACACCTTTTAAGGCAGGAACTAGACTCTCCAATGTCTGGTGAGGTGTGTCAATCAAAAATGGCATCAAATACAGGAACTATCTGTAAGATGACATAGATCTGCTAGCAGGCACTAACAAAGAACTGCAAAACCTTACCAACAGACTGACAGTTTGAATGCACATGGAATGGAGGCCAGCTCTGAAAAGAGCAAAGTTATTATCAATGGCAACAGCAAAGCAGACATCTACATGAACGAGGTACAGCACATAAAGGACCACATAAAGAGAACATAAAACCAATGACTTTGTACGAAACAAATGTTGCCAGCCTGATAGGATACCAGGAGCCCTTACTTAAAAAGTCAAGTCACGTAATCTGGTCTTCTTTGGCCATGTGATCTGCAACAACACCTTGTTGAAGACTATCCTTCAAGGTGCCTTGGAGGGTAGTCATCAGAGGAACGGTACTAATGACCTAGGTTCAGAACCCTTGCATACTATCTTGCAATGTAACTGATAATGTCAGAACTAATATCAGTCATCAGACCTAGACATCAAGGAAGACTATAATCTGCTTAGCGCAATCATACTACAATACAAATCAGCAAGTATATATATATTTTTTTTAAGGGAAATGAGGTAGTATCAAAGGTAAGGATCAAAATTATTACTTAACATATACTAACCACACATTTACTTCTAAGGTGTACACAGTACAACTTCGTCACCATGCATTATTCCATCATCAAACATGCAACATGAAGTATAGTAGCTTCATGTGAGCAAAACAGCAAAACAACACAGAAAAGAGTTCACAAGAGCATTTTCAAAACTGCTGACACAAACTGAGTTGAAAGGACACCACCCAGTTAAAAAAAAGTTCATGAATCAATGGCCTGACATAATTTTAATACATATTCGGTCTTATTATGGCCCATATGAAAAGTGGAGCCTTGTCACCTACAACATGTAGACCCATCCTAAACATTAGAAACAAAGCAGCGGTGATCCTTCAAGGATGTCTAAAAGTCTCTGAAGATGGTGAATTTTCTTACAATATCCAAAAACTGAATATTTGCTTCATCAATGATTGTTCTGCATCTGGCTCTGAAACATCTTTGCTATGCAGCACTTTTTTACTGCTTACAAAATCTTCAACATGGGTTTGTTTGGGTGGCCAAAAAATCTAAAAGAACTGTAAGCTGTGGGACGCTTTTTCTAATAATAACCAAGATTAAATGATTGCATTTATTATTCAAATTAAAAAAGTCACCAAATATCACCCCTCTGTATTTACCTCGGAGACAAAAATTATGAGCGAAGAAAATAATGTAATGGAATAATGATCATATAACCTTTTTATGGTCAGTTAATTGTTTGAAAACCCATTCCACTTGGCCTGACTGCAAATGCCTCCAACTGCTCACTGCATGGCAACATCTGGTTTAGGCGTTCCATTCGGGGTATAATATCATCCATTGTAGCTTTCACTTTACACAAGGTGGTTAGCATTTCAGTGACTCGTTGAAACTGCTCCACATATTTTCCATACTTCTTTTGTGTTTCGTTTAGGGCATTTGTCAACAAGTGAATGTTGTGGTTTACCTAGAAAATATATTTAAACATCTCTTACACAGAACATATTTCAATAGCTATATCCCTAAATAATGATAATAATAATACTTATAATACACATATTATTCTAAGATTTCAAAAACATGCCCCTTAATAAAAAGAGGCACTTCTCGAGTTAAAAGGCGAACTAAAACAAAAGAATTTTCTCCTTAAATACATATGCTGTACAACAGAATATAGTGCAAAATAATCTAAAAAAACAGAATATGTAGAAAAAAATTTACATGATACATAGATTTTTCTGCCATGTCCTCCAGGGCTTCTGCTTACGCAAAAAATTGCGTACAGTACGCATTAAAAGTTCGGAGGACCCCTTCAATTTTCGTCAATGGGGTCCCCTTCAAATTTGGGCGAAGAACAGGGACCCCTTAAAAATCTGAAGAAGGGGTCCCTGGGACCCCAAAGAATTTAGCCTTAGCAGAAGCCCTGTCATCTTTCTTTATTACTGGGCTTCATCTACAAAATATATTTCCAAGAAGACTGAAAGTGCTTCCCTATTGTATGTTGTGTGGATGATAAGAATTTAGATCTTTGTCAGGTTTTGTGATGGGCACCATAAAAAGGGAGGGAAACACCCAGACACCTAAATAAAATGTTAAATGTCTAGGAGATGGAGAGAGAACCATGGAAGATGAGATTGCAGCTCATGGCTAGGTGCTGAGTCCTTGCACATCTGAATGGCCTGTTGCAATGCAGTGAGAGAGAAAGGCATATTATAATATACTGTTCAGAGTTATCAAAAGAAAAGTCTCAGGGAAAAGATTCCTGAGTAGGGAAGAATATATAGAGAGAGGAAGAATTGTGAGCAATAATGGATGGAAGCGAATTAGCCACATTGCAGCTCAGCAAGTGGTGAGTCTTTGACATGAAGGTGGCCCTATTAAGTCAGGTGACCCCAGGTCCAGTCCTTTCATCTCCCTTTCTTTCCACTGTTATTCTCCAAGTTTCCTTTGGGCGGCCTTGTTTTCTTCGGCCGTCTGGAGTCCATCATAGGGCGACTCTGGAGAGGTCTGCTCTCTGCTGGCGGAGCACATGTCCAATCCATCGCCAACGCCTTTGTTGAACCTGCGTGGTGATAGACTCGGTTTCAGTTCTTCGGTGGAGTTCTTCGTTGGTGATGGTATTTGGCCAAAAGATGTTAAGTATGCGCCTGAGGGATCTGTTTTGGAAGACGTCAAGTCTGTTACTGATGGTTTTGATCATCTTGCATGATTCTGATCCGTAAAGGAGGGTGCTGATCACATTTGACTTGAAGATTCTCAGCTTGATCTTCTGGCTGATGTTTCTTGCCTTCCATGTGCTCCTGAGTGAGGCGAAGGCGTGGCTGGCTTTCGCCAGTCGGGCTCGAATCTCCACCTCCGCATCCCCGGTGTTTGCCATTTTGGACCCGAGATATGTGAAACTGTCAACGTCCTCAATCTCTTCTCCATTTAGTTTCATGCTGTCTTGGACTCTGGCGTTTACTCTCATACTTTTCTACTTTACCTACTACAACCTATTTTACCTCTTGGTGAGGTGTTGACCTTAGTCGCCTCTTACTGGATGGATGGCAGGAACCCTAGTCTTACAATGCTCGCTAGGCAAGCATACCCCAGGGGTCCCACAGGGGTAACCCTCTGACACGCAAGGGTACTTGTTTAAGTTATAAAAAAATATAGTGAGTCTGCACTTAATTATTTAAAACTGAATGCGTTTTCTGGAGTAGAATGATGGAAGGAAAGATGTGCCTTCTTTTAGCCATGCTTAGCCATCATGCACTCCTCAGTAAACATGGAACACATTGGTGATTGCATGTCTCTTGCCTGGTGGTTGTTGCCAAACAACTTCTCTAGATGTAAAAATGTTGATAACATGGTCCTGTGGAGGAAGATTGTTGTCTATTCCTTGTTACTCCTGGAGGAGCCGCAACATCTCGCCAACAGATTAGTTTTTGGCAGCACCCTTCAGTTGGACTCTTGTGCTTCCAATGTCCTTTGCCTCGCTTTCTAATGTTCTTTTCCAGGTCTGCTTCGGTCTCCCAACTCTCCTCTTCCCATGAGGGTTCCAGTCAAGTGCCTGCTTGGCAATGGTGTCAGCTGGTTTGCACAGGGTGTGTCCTATCCAGTTCCATTTGTGCTTTTTGATGTCTTGGCTAGTGGCATTCTGGTTGGTTCTTTTCCACATGCTGTTGTTGGACATCTTTTCAGGCCATCTTATTCCCGGAACATGGTGTAGGCATCGGTTGGTAAAGGTCTGCAGCTTGTTGTTGATGGTATTTGCCACTCTCCAGGTTTCAGAACTGCAGTAGCTACACTGGTGTTGAAGATGGGTCTTACTGAGGAGGGATAATGCTCAGGAGTTTCAGATGAGATGCAGTCTGTTGAGAGCATGCCTGGCCTTGTTGATGTGGCTATTGATGTTATCGTCCGCTCCACCATCCTTGTTGACAGTTCCCCAGATACACAAAGTGATCTGTTTCCAAATGTTCTCTCCTTAAGGTTGGAAGTTCCTGCTTGTTGTTGATTCTCATCACTTTGGTCTTCTTTCTGCTGACCTTTATGCCACTCTTCTCTGCTTCCTCTGCTAGTTTACTCAGTTTGGTTTGTGCATGCTGCTGCCGATGAGATATCATCTGCAAAGTCCAAGTCCTCTAGCTGTTTAGTGTAGGATACCAAGGAAGATCATTAATAATCTCTAAATTATATTTGAGTTACCTTGCCCTTAGCTCCTAACTCAAAAACCTACCCTAGGTACACAAGGAGAATTTTGGTGCTGATGATCCCACCTCTAGATTTGGTTCATGGGTATTAGGGAATGTCTACACTCAGGTGAGCCTGCAGCCCTTGCAGAGTTGGCCTGGATCCCAAAGGTGCCCAGCTGCCATGCTGATGGCAATCCATCTTTATTACTGTGCACACTGGTCACTACTTCAACTTGAAAAATATCTGTGACTTGTGTCCTGCCATCTTTCTGAACTCCTGTTTGTTTTTTTATCTCT
The DNA here is from genome assembly GCF_003073045.1 of Pomacea canaliculata. Lineage (NCBI taxonomy): Eukaryota > Metazoa > Mollusca > Gastropoda > Architaenioglossa > Ampullariidae > Pomacea > Pomacea canaliculata. The sequence continues at coordinate 31,377,103 of NC_037595.1, forward strand.
CAACTGCCTGCTTGTCCCCTTACTTAGCACATTTTTCTCTAGTGAACAATGATTCTGGTTTTGACAACTTTAGCTAAATGTGAGTTGATTTTTACTTTTAGATTAAAAATAATCAAGTGCACTATGGCAGTAAAGTAAGAGGGTTATGCATTACAAGAAGGAGACATGGACTGAATACACAGAACAAGAGAAAAACTGTGCAGACAAACAAAAGATGCAAAGAGGGATCAGGGAACAATCATTAAGGAAGGAGAGTATCATAAACCTACAGAAAAAGACCAGCAGGTGGACTAGTCAAGAGGCTATAATCACAACTATTGACAACTAAGCAGTAGATGCAACAAGTGAAAGAATGGGGTAGAAAAAGGACTAATATTTTGTTGATTTGTGAAAGGAATAATGCTTATGGAACAGACTTGATTTTAGTGCATGTTTGAAGGCTTTGATGGTGGGTACGTGGCAGATATGGAAGGGAAGAGAGTTCCACTATTTTGCAGCATAGTAACTAAAAATTTGGTGATCATATGTTGTTCTGGTGACAGGAATAGTGAGGATACGGTCGTTATCCCATTAACAAGCATACATGCCCACATCATGAGCATACATGAACACACATTTATTTTCAACTCATGTCTTTTTCTTCTCTACCGAAATAACAATTTGAATTTGAATTTCTAGTAACAATAATCAAATTATGTAATAATTAACATACTGACCTCTTTGAGGCGAATACACAAGGCATTCTGATCAAAGGCAACAGCCTCTGCTAGCTGTTTTAGATGGTCCTGATAACGCAAGCACAAAAGCAGCAATGTGTGACGATCTATTTTATCCAACACATCTGGTTCCCTCAAGCTGGGTGCAACATTTAATGAACCCTTTATGATGGGAAAAAATATAGGTATGGTATTCAGCTTGGTTAGCTCAGGATCTGGATCTTTCACTTGGCTGCAGCCACCAGCAACAACAACAATGTCATGTTTTGGTGTACCAAGTTCTCCATGTTCCAGTTTAGCTGTTTGTTGGGCTCTAACTTTGTGCGAACGTGGTGACTGTCGAGGTGAGTCTGTCCAAACAAATGACATTTAATGGTAATAAATGAGTTCTAATATAAATCTAATCAGAGTGATAAATAACAGACCTATGGGCATTTACCTTCCAGTATGCATTTACCTTCCAGTACATGTAAGTCTACACTGATATATATTTATTCTCATTTTGTTCTTGTCGTTATTAATTTTACAAGAAGTATTCTTTGAAGCACTGAAAATAATACCACTATTTCCAATGACAAATGCCTACATATTACAAATTTTACTTCTTAGTCACTCGTGATGCCACACTTAAGGAGCTACATATGAACTTTTCCTCCAAAGAGGGTAAAAAGATGTAAAAAATCCCAATAACTTTAAAAGTAAATTTATCATCAAAAACATACTTTTACAGACTAGTTTCTGTACAAAAAGCCTTTCTCACCTTAAATCCATGATTTATCTCATTTTTTAATTACACCCAATGCAAAAGATGTTTTTGCAATGTCAAGGAGAATAATAATCTAATACATAATCATACTATCTGATCGAAGAATGCAACTCATTTACAAGCCAGTTTCAGGATCAGTTTTGACCTGATTATTGCTTTTAGGTTCAGAACATCATAATTGTGTTAATCAACCTTTTATTTTACACAGTTGATAAGAATGTATGAGTAAAGCTTTGTTTAGAATAATACTAGATTGAAAAGGGTATTTTAAATCATTAAAAACTGTTCTTAACTTAAATTTTGGGTTTTTGGCTTTAAGTATATGGAAAACATATAATCACAAAATCATACAAAGAGATGGCGAGAACACCAATTATTGTATTACACTTGGCAGCTGATGTTACAATAAAACAATAAAACAAAGTATGAATTAAAATAATTGGATTTAAAAATACTATTCAAATCTCAGGAAACAAACTGAAAAGATTCATAAGGAATAACACTTTCACAACTTCATGGAAAGACTGAATAGATAACTTCACGGCAAGATTGAATAGACAACTTCATGGCAAGACTGAATAGGCAATTTTAATTTAAGTTTAATTATTCTCTGTTCTGCTTTTGTTTTTGCAAACCTGAGTCAATGGGTTTGCTGATTGAGTAATGTGTGTATGGTATCTCTTCATCCCGCTGTGACCGAATGCTGCTTCCTGGTGCTCCAGCAGGCAGACTGCTTTGATCTGAACCCATTTCTCCACCCTCTGGATTTCTTGCTGTTAAAAATTTGAAAAAGGAGAACTATATTAATTATTACTAACCGTTATGCAGTTTATCCATGGCACACAGCTCTATGCTTCCCTCCCTTCTGTTCAAACGCCTAATTTCTATAATTCACTTATCTGTTATGCCTTCCTCGTACCACACAAATCACACATACGATTACTCGTAATCAACGATCAGTCACGAAGGAACTTTGAAAAAATATTTCAGAATGCTACAAATTTCCAAGTGACTCAACTGTGATCGGATAGTTTCCGTCACGCCTGTTGACAGTCTGTGGTTGGGGGTGGAGGGTGTAAGCATAAGAGAGAGCTATAACTGTTACAGGCGTACAACCAAACAAAATCTTTTAATATTTACGTCAATTGATAACTTTATGGGCGTATGTAAAATCACAGACACCTACACTGAAACAGCACGAACAATTAGATCTGCTCCTATGCACGAGTCAGATATGCGTCTGTTCCATCAGGGACTTGTTGTGTCTCATCACTAATGAGTCTCGTAAGGTTTGATCACGAGAGTGACTTGCTCTTGCTTGTTGTCAGCAAACAGTCAAGACTAGCGGCATCGTATTTTTGAGCATTTAAAAGATATTTTCCCAAGAATTTTCTCAGTGAAAAAAATACAAGGCCTATATTGTGTAAACAGTCTACATAAATTGTCGTACTGACAATGGCTGTCAGCAGAGTCTGCGAGAGTAACAAAAATAACTAAACAGTCAGGAGGTGGTTTATACCGTTGCGTGAAGGGATGCCACTGTGAAAATGTCAAAATGTTTCGGCGCAAGACGAGTGGCGAACGACTCTCATTCACGTCCTACACTGTTGGAGTCGGCATTGCTATTATCTACAAATCATCACTTGCCAAGTAACTGTCTTTTACTACTGCTTTATCTTTTGAATGTGTACAAGTCTCTTTTTCGGCCCAAATAAATAATTGCACCTCCTCCAGAATACTTTTTGAAATAGGCAATCAAATGACTGGAATTAGCAGAGCAATGCAGCTGTCCACTGCCTATCCTGCTTCACAGCTGCCGCAAGTGTTTTGTCACTATTTTGCTAACAAGATTTCGGACATTCGATCATCCTTGGACTCGATATCCACAGCATCTCCTGCGATATTTTTCTTGAGTGCTTAGATATTTTACTTCCATCACAAACATTGTAAATGTCAGCTTATCATCAAGTGTTTTCCCGTCTTTGTTTAAAAATGCCCTGGTGAAGGGACTTCTTAACAAATCCACGCTTGATGTCAATGTGTTGAACAATCATTGCCCAGTCTCCAACTTGTCTTTTCTCTTAAAGGTCAAGAGAAAGTAGTTTTGACACAGCTCTGGACTTATAAGAGCACCAGCTCATCCCCCATGCTCAGTCAGCATATAGACCTTTTCACAGAACTGAAACTACTTTAATTAAAGTGACCACCAACATATTATCTGCCCTTGACAAATGTGATGTTTCTGCCTTTACTAGACCTGTCTGCTGCATTTGACACCATTGACGACTCTGCTTCTTCATAGACTACATACCCTCTATGGGATTTCTGGACCTGCAGTATCCTGGTTCAACTCCTGTCTTACTGATAGGATGCAAACTGTGTTTTTTGATGGTCAAGCATCTCGCCCTGCTTCACTTTCTTGTGGCATCCCTCAAGGCTCAGTACACAGCCCACTTCTGTTTATTCTGTATATGAAGCCACTTTCATCTTGCATCCAGTCTCACAACATCATTCATCAATCATATGCTGATGGTACACAGCTGTACTGCTCCACTCCACTGGCTGTCTTGCTCTGCTACCACCACCATAGAAGTCTGTATTAATCAAATCAAAGACTGGATGATGACAAATTCAATGATAATAAAACGGAAGCCCTCCTATGTTTGAGAAGAAATCTATGTTTTCTGCTGAGTAGTGGGTTTTCCTGGTGATTTTGGTTTTGTTTTTGTTTTCTTATCTGTCTGCGGTGTGGTATTCTTGTTTCTGACTGGTAAAGGGGGATGCGTGGACAGTGATGCTTGTGTGGCTTGAGACTCTTGTGTGGTTTGTGATGACTGGGTGCCACCACAGCTTGTAGGAGGAGGAGGCATAGCCTGACGGACTGGGACAGGACCCTAAGAAGAGATCCATGTCATGTCCGTCTGGATAGATACAGAGGTGGACGGTCCTCTTGCAACAAATGCCGAGTAGGAAATGGAGTTTACAGCTCCACAGGAGCCACCCACTATGCGACGACGAGCATCGGCGTAAGAGACACAATCTCTCACCTCATCCTATCTGAAGATTCCTACTCTCATGAGTATGTTTCTAGGTTTGGTTGTTGATTTTTTTTTTTTTTTTTTTGGTGCGATGATATAAAGCAGGGATGCACAACCTACGGCCCGCGGGCCATATCCGGCCCGCGAAACTTCTGCCCACAGTGCAGGAAATCGGCATGTTAGTAATAAAAGAAGACCTAAAAAACGAAAAAAAAAAAAAAAGGAAGAAGAAGTATTTATCCCCACGTAGGGGCGTCTCTCAATCTTTTTTTTGGATGGACGAACATTTCGATTCAGTTCTCCGACTTGATGTCTCTACGATGAGGCCGGAGATTCAGAAGTTGGTTTCGGGAAAACAACTTCAAATATCCCACTAATTACTACATGATTTATGGTAAGTACAACTTGTTTCTAATAAAAAGGGTATCTGCTCTATTTTTTTTTTTTTCCTTTTTGTATTTTTGCGGTGAAGTGGCCCGCGACACGGCTGTCCGAAATGGATATGGCCCGCGACAGGGCTGTCCCAAATGGATATGGCCCGCAGGCCGAAAAAGGTTGGGCATCACTGATATAAAGGATTCAGTTTGTTCCTCACGTTCCCCACCAAACAAAGTCAAACAAGGGGATGTGACTGAGCGGTACCACTTAGGGCATTTCCAGCAGGGTCGCACCAGGGATACATAAGAAATAAACTCTGGCCTTCTGAGTGTGAAGACCAGATTGACCCCAGCCTTCTGTGGGCCACACCAACCTCCCGTCTAGGATGTCTGGGCCTAAGAGGTGTGTTGGTATGATGGGCACAACCCATCAGGGACCCCAACCTCCAGGATCCCATCCTCCCCCGACATGGGTCACCCTGCATGACAAACTCAGGGGGCCTAAAGGAGGCCACACAGAGAAAAATGACATCAAAAGAAAGGCATGATGGAAAACAAGAAGACAGAAGAAAGACCAGTGAATACAGAAGACAGGAAGGAAAAAACTGAAGTATGACAGGGAGATGTTTGATTAGAAGAAAAATAGAGATGAAAAGGCCAGATAAGGGAGAAAAAAATAAAACATAAAATAAGGGTGTGGGCCAGCTTAGTCACCCAGCCAGAGATAGGCACGAGAAGCCAGGCCCACGAGGGTACCTTCACATATACCCATAAGAGCAGTGGAAACAACCATAGACTGCTTTTGCAATAATGAATATGGACAATTTGTCGGACTGGCTTGCAGCAGAAGCCATCAATGCCTGCATGATAAAGAAACATCAAGTGCTATTGACTCTCTTCACTTGTGTAATGTTTCTATTGCTCGTTTTCTTGTGCTTTTTTTTTAACTGCATAGCAATCTTGGGTGTTGGGTAGGAAGATTGTTTATTGTAGTTTTATTTGTATGCGTATTATAGGGTTGTAAGTATATAGTTTTTCTTTGAATTTCATGGCTTAGCGCATGTGGTTAAATGCCTAGGATGACATTTTTTTGTTAGGGGGTGCCTGTGGTAGAGGCTGGCTAAGATGCCAGCCGAAGACCAATTGGTCGGGAGCACTGTTTGTTTTGGGTCCAGGAGGAACAGAGGGTGCCAGGAAAGAAGAAAAAGCGGCACCAAGCCCCAACGCTACCCTTCCCCCCCCCCCTTCACAGGTGGACACAGTAGCACAGCCAGCGGTGCCGTCCTGTACAGCCAGGTACCCATGGCACATTACCTCTCCCGGACAATATAAAAGGGAGAAGACCAGAGAGATTTTGCACCAACTAATGTGAAAGCGGCTACAGTGCAATATATGGAGGATGGCCCCACAGAGTTATACATAGAATAGCAAGTGAGATGAGTGCAACAGGGAAAATGTCTTACAGTGATGCACTAAAAGCATCCAAAGAAAACTGGAATCATAGGGAAAAACAACTCACAAAGCAAAGGCAAGAGCCTGTTCAGGAACCAACAGCAGAAAAATAGACCACCTCAGAGACTCCCATAGGACAAAGTGACCACCTAACAACCACACAGAGATTGAAACTAGGTCAGTAACAAGACAGAAACGCAACCCTCAAACAACTGGTGACAAGATGACACCAAGCAACCTCGAACTACCAACAAGCTGCAGACCTTTACCAGCTGATGCCTACACCTTATTCTGGGAATAACATTGCCTGAAAAGATCGCCAACAGCAGCATGTGGAAAAGAACCAACCAGAATTCCACTAGCCAAGACATCAAAAAGCGCCAATGGGGCTGGATAGGACACTAACTGCGCAAACCAGCTGACACCATTGCCAGGCAGGCACTTGACTGGAACCCTCATGGGAAGAGGAGAGTTGGGAGACCGAAGCAGACTTGGAAAAGAACAGTAGAGAGCGAGGCAACGGACATCAGAACCACCTGGGCCCAACTGAAGGGGGGCTGCCCAAAACCAGGTCTGCTGGCGAGGTGCTGTTGCGGCCCTATGCTCCTTAAAGGAGCAATAAGGAATAAACAACATTACCCACCTTACACAAGTCAAAGACATATGGACATACCGAGCTTGATAAAAATGCTAAGCACGCTCTCAGGACTACCGACAATTATCACCAAAAAAAAAGCATGTCAACATGGTGTAAGACTTTTACAATGGAACTGTAGATCACTTAACAGCAATAAAGGCAAATTACTACTTAAAAAATGTGTCAGAAATAATAGCACTACAAGAAGTAAACCACCAACGAGCCAATCCAGATCCCAAACTACAAATATCCCCCAATATGTAAATCAAGACCCTAACCACATAAAGAAGGAGGGGTAGCAATCTACATTAAAGACAATTTAAAAGCCTCAGAAATAGAACCTAACTTTAACCCTAAAACTGAGGTAGTCGAAGAAGAAATCACCCTTCCATCAGGCAAAAAGCTAAAGATAATAAATACATATCCCTCCTACCCAAATACAACGCAATAATAGTAGAAGACTTAGCAAAACTACTCATGTCAGGGAACCTAATCCTGGGAGACTTCAACGTTAAAAAACGCACTCTGGGATAGAGAGAAACCAAAATCAGACAAAGGAGGGAAAATGGTGGAAGAGGCCATGGAGGATACCAATCTTTGCCTGCTAAACAATGGCCAATCCACACCTGCATTGCCAGGGCTCCACTGATTCACCATCAACCTTAGATTTATCCTTTTGTACCCTCAGAACTTGCAAATGTCTTAGAATGGGAAGTCCACAAAGATGACAAACTAGGAAGTGACCACTATACATTAATAATCACCATGCCAGATACTAAACTCATCAAAACCCCTAACCCTCTAGAATTACCACTAGAAAGACTTGCTGGAATCTGTATCAGTAACTAACAGAAGTGAGCAATGGCTCTCTGATGATGACACTGACACTAAGACTGACAAACTGACAGATAGCATCATCAAAGCAATCACGTCAACAACACCAAAAGGAAGTGACGAGGATAAATATGCTGGCCAAGCCTGGTGGACCAAAGAATGCGAACAGGCAATTAGAAGCAGGAAATACAAGCTAAAGATATGGAAAATCCACAAAGCTATAGAAAACAGAAAGGCATCGGTTTACCAAATTACTAGACCTAAATGAAAGCTGGAAAAAGATTAGAAGACTAAATCAAGGACCAAGGTCCAACATGCCCACTTTGTTAAAAGAAGGTACCAAATATGAGACAAATTTAGAAAAAACAATCCAATTGGCTGAGCATTTCCAAGAAACCAGCTCAGACTCTAACCTAATCCCTGACTTAAAGATATACAGAGAACAGGTGGAAAGCCATTTTTCTAACCCCCCCCCCCCCCCCAAAAAAAAAAGAAACAATACTTTCAAATTAACAAACAGAATAACTATGGAAGAGCTCGAACAAGCCATATCCAATAAAAAGTTAGGATCTGCCCCAGACCTCATCACTTATCAAATGCTCAGAAACTGCCACTAAAACCAAATACATGTACCTGATTTTCGAGCTCTCCAATGACATCCTGGAAAAAATTAGTTTCTCTAACAAATGGAACAGGGCCACAGTAGTCCCCATCCTCAAACCATGGAAAATTAAAACAGCCCCATCTAGCTACAGACCAACAGCACTCACTTCGCAACAAGGCAAGACATTTGAAACAACTATTAAAAATAGACTAAACCACTTCTGCAAGGCCAACAACATCCTGCCCCCGGAGCAGAGTGGTTTTAGAAACCAGTACAATGGACGACATCACAGCCTTACAGCAGGAAATAATAAAAGCCCATACTGAAAAAAGAGTGAACCTGTGTGGAGTCTTCCTGGACATAGAAAAAGCATACGATATACTCTGGCACGAGGGCCTGCTCCAGAAATTCCACAACATAGGCATCCAAAATAAAATACAGTAGTTCAACTTATTAAATCCTTCCTATCAAACAGAAAAATATCAGTGAGAGCTGAAGACCAAACCTCCGGCGAGGTATCAGTAGATAATGGAGTCCCACAGGGGAGCGTCCTCAGTCCCTTGCTGTTCAGCATAATGATTGCAGATCTCCCCAAAACGGTTAAAAAAGTAAAAATAAAACAATTTGTGGATGACACATCCCTCCTAGGAAAAGTAGAAATACGTAAAACTAACAGGCCCAAAATCATAGGAATAGATAAGATGCAGGAGGATCTGCATGAAATAGCAAAATGGTTCAAATATAATGGCTTCAAACTGTCAGCCACCAAAACCAAACACCAAACCAGAAAACAAAATACTTTAAATTAGCATGAAATCAAACACTTGATTATAGCTCACATACACAATTTTTAGGAGTGATCTTTTCGCAAAAAACAAACTGAAACCCATATGTAGAAAAAAAAAACCAACTTTAATAATAAGAATGAGATGAGAGAATGAGCTCTTTCTTGACGGTTAAGGCTAGAGGACGTTCGACACACTGGTACGCATGTTTTTTTCCGATTTTCAAAAAATTATAAAAAAATAACTAAAAGAGATAGAAGAATAATTCAAATTGATAATGATAGATCAAAATGTGTAAAATAGGCACAATCCTACCTGAAACTTGCTTGAGAGCTCATTTTTATTGTAATCCATACAGAATCGGGTAGATGAAGTAGAATTTTTTTTCAGCACATGTTTACACAAGTTGTCACCGTACACGAAGTCTAACAAGATGACTTATAGGAACACATCAGTGAATCACCCACCCTGCTTGTGATGTGTCTCGCGGTCACCACCAGCAGTACCGGAAGCCCACTCCCGTCTCGCACAAACCCTGGTGGTTACCAACTGGCTATTGAACCTGCACCAGCCCCACGGATTTCCACTAGCTCCTAGTTACTCTCCGCTAACAGTACCAGCCTTATGGTCCACCCCTAGCTTGCGTAGTCACTCCTGGCTGCTGTGTAATTACGGCACCTTGTCCACGCGGTCTCTCACCTTTCACAACAATCCATTCCTCTCAGCGTCTTAGGAGGGATGCCCTGAGGGATGCTACAGTCTGGGGTACGCTACATTGTCTCCCAGGGGCTGGAACCAATGGCCAGCACCCACAACACCCATGCCACACTAAGGCTTATGAAGGCCTTTTGCGCCAAAACTGTGGACATGGTTGGGAGGGGCATGAACAGAGAACCCCTATTGCTAGAACAATCAGCAAGCTCAGCAAATCAAGCAGATGACGCGTGACATAGCATGGGCATGACGTTAGGCATTGCTGTCTGACACGCGACAACCATAATAAAGAGGTTCAAACAACCTACGGCTACGCTCGAGCGTTATGTACAGAGTGAATGCCAGTGTGAGCCGTGTGGTAGGTCACCCTTTTTCACTACTATGTTTTTCTTGCTGCTCATATGTTCACTTACAGGACTCACCACCAAGCAGGGAAATGTGTTATATAAATGCTTTTTGTTGTTATTACAAAACACCTGTCAACATACTGTCATTTTGTGATGAATATTAATATTTGTAAATACGCAAAATATGAGAGCTGAACTTTTAAGTGCGCTTCTTCTTTCACGTATGATCATCCTTATCTTTATTTGTCAACACATATTTTTCTCTATCACACACAACATGCCACTGCAATCTCTTTGATTACTGATAGTCTTTACTTTCCAGCTGCAAGTAACAAGTGTAATATTGACACACTTAACTGCTAGCATCAGTATTCAAATTGTGCAGTACACTTGCAACTTGCTTACACCTACCTACTTTTCAAAATTTATTTTAAACATGAGCATTTGTTTAGTCTACCTTGCTTTGCAACCTGTGAAAGTGGATTGGTGAGAAATAAACCAGGCATTAAGAAAAAAATCCTGTATATACTTTGCTTTCTATGATTACACAATTAGACCACCAAATTATGTCTTCATGAATATTCAATCAAATAAGTAATTTATAGTATTCACTTTTGTTAATGCAGAGAAGACTTGGCAAGTCACAGTTTCAACATAAATTTGTACACTTTTCTGCACTCTGGGCTCGAGTTCTTGCATGCAAATATAAAAATATAGGCATTTAAAATAATTAGAAACATGCTACAAATACAAGAAACAATTTGTGTACAGCCTCTGGTGTAAGTTATTGAACTGGCTAATAGAAATAACCAAAAACTTCATACTAACCACAGTTACTCAGTAAAGAGGTCATAAACTTCATTTTCACACATCTTTTTTCTAATGTTTTTTGGTTTTGGTAAGATTTTGGAAGTGTGTCCCTTATAATTTAAGCTGAATCTACCGAAAATGATTTTAAAAAATGCCAAGCGTGTGTCCACAAGGCATTCATGTCATCTGCATTTACACAAGGCATAAACATGACAGTTTATTAATATACACACATCCTTCGTGTACAAAAGACATGCAAGATCACTTGATTAGTCACTACAGTCCAGTCCTGATAACCTAAATCATGTATAAGGAGAAACAGAAAAATATGGGGGCAGAGCAGTATGAGGAAGATATAAAAGTGCAAAGGCTGATCCCTGTGTTGCACAAACTGCACGTCTTCCATAATAGCATCATTAATTCTTCATTTGAAGGAAAAGACATGCAGCAAATTCAAAGAAAAATATTCCAGTCACCTGAAGTAAAGCCAATCGGAAAATTAACATGCCAGCTTTAGATTTGAGCAAAATACTCCTTCCTGATTTGTGCACTGAAGAATGTGTTTCTGCCTACAACCTAAATGCAATGCCACTCATGTGATAAACATACAAATTGTTTTAATATTTATAAAAATAAGGTGACAATTTTTTTTCAGGTGGAAGCAAATTTCTTGATGACAACTTAAAATCATGCCTGCCTAGTTAACCTTTATCTACTATCCATATCCCTTTCCACCTAAGTGAATAAACTGGTTACCTATACTTTCAGTGTTATAAAACTATTAAGACATTCTAATTTTTTCGTAGTAGTTTACAGTTGCAGTATTATTTTATTAGTGTGAATTTTTGGATAGGGGTTATCTTTTTGTTAGTGTCCTTGTGAAATTATACAGGTTTTGAGCATACTGCCAAGCCTTCCAAAATTGAATCTCACTGTTTTGGAACGTGGAAATGGACAGAGCATGAGACTTTCCTAAACAAACCAGCTAACATGGCTCTGATGAAACTTCGACTGGCTTAGCAAACAGCAAGTGGATCTCTCAATGCTGAATAAACAAACAAAAATACACACATACAAACCCCACTCCCTCCACAAACAAAACAACTGGATCAAGATGGAAAAAAAAAAGGACTACAACAGTATATGAACAAAAGAAGAAAGATTAGCACATGGAAAGTCTGTGGACTGTACAAATAGAGCCAGAAATAGATAAGTTCCTGCAGAAACATAAAATCCTATTTATGAGAATTTCAGACTGCACAGGAAAGGAAAAGCAGCCAAGAACACTAAAGGCTATGTCTTCATCTAGGCTGAAGTAGGACATCAGCAAAGAGCAGCTCACAGTATACCTTAATTCTATACATACTTGCAACAATCAACCTCTTGAGCAACCAAATAGGTCAGAAAGTTGCCACTGATGTCCAATTATAATATGATATGCATCTTACAATGACACAAACAAAGAGAAAAGAATTTTCTTCTTTCCTTGCAGATAAACTGAACAAAGAGAACTGGATGTACCATGAGACTTGAATGGTAGGACAAGGCAGAAGAGCACTCTGGGAATCATACTTAAGCCCACAGTGATGCTGTTGTACAATGGAAAACAACAGTTTGTGCACTAATACCAATTATAAATTACCAACACAAGACCAGCCACCTGTGCTCATGGTACAACTGAAATGACTTCACCACACAGTGACAAATTTCATTTTAGCAAAAACTATAACTAGACCCTACATCAAGATACAATGGCCTAGAAACACATCACAAACTCATCATCTCATCTTACATAGCTGTCAAACAGAAACAGAAAATAAAGGCAAATGATTAGGTGAACCTGAATAAACAACAGGAGTTAGGGAAAAGGTACAAGAGGAAGAGAAGAAATCAGAAAATGTTTGAGATAGAATGATGGTGGCCAGCAATGATAGCCATATCATGGCAAAAAATTGTCACATTCAAACAGAGAAATAAGACTGGCTCATCACATATTGATGAAATTACTAAATAAACAACTATGAATAAATACAAACCAACAAAATATGGGTTACAACAAATAAAAAGCAGTTTGCTGAAAGACTTGTTGTGGTCTCTAAAATAACACCCTTTTGAAGAAAGCCGGACAGTATTTGTGAAAAACATTACTGAAAGGGTCTGAAAAGAAGAAAACAGGAAAAGTAGAAAGGTGAGCATGTGCGAAATGATAATGTGAAAGTGACAAAGAAGAAATTGTACTGACTATGAATAAAATCCATAAAGGATGAAAATTATGTGAAGGTTTGATCCCACAAAAGAGTTTTTACAGGCAGCAAAAGATGTCATGAAACCAACTACATGAAGAAAGCAAGGTCAATATCTAAAAATAAATAACATTATATATTGATATCAGTCCTGCTGCACGACAGAAGAGGAAGAAAATGCAGCAGATGAACATGCAAACATGAAGGTCCAACACTTTTATCCAAATCGAAGCACTACCACAAAGCATAAACTAAATCAAGGTCAGCCGATCCCCTCAGCCTGTTAGATGAGGGAGGTACATCTGTTCATCAGCACATCCAGCAGCAGAGTCTAGTGGTTTGGCCACAACCTGAGTGCCAGTTAACCAGCTAGCACTGAGCCTATATATATATAAAAATGCACCCAAGCATGGAGACAATCCTGCAGCCACTTGATGTGGTAGACCCCCTCCTTTACATAGCCTGTCATCGAAACCTCACATTAATCAACCACTCTTTCCTCCTCACAACATAATATAGCACCAGTGGAAAATAAATGAAGCACCCCCTATTCAACCCAAGTTCCCATCACTTTATTTGGCGACTTTTTTTTTTTTAAAATATAAAATATTTAATTCATTTTATTTGTACATTTAAAAACAAGTGAAATTGTTTCCATGTTGAAAGTACTATTGCATTGAATGCTTAGAGTTGGCTTGCGGTCAAATTGCTAAGTGCTGTCAGTAAGTGTGGTTTGAAAAGAATGGTAGTGTTAGCATTAGTGATAACAGGGAGGAAATTAGATTCAGCATGTTATGCACATCCACTTGTGGATTATCACTGTTCTTAGGTAAAACTACTTTGTGTTTTCATTTACATTTTTTGCTTATGCATGTAAGATAGGGAGCAGTAGTGACGAGTTTTCAAAAAGACACTGATACCATCTCAACATATACATCTGAAAACCTTTTGTCTTCTTTGGAAAAGATTAAAATGGCAAGCCATAATGTAATAAGGCATACTAGTTGTATTTTTAGGAAATAATGAGATCAAAGTAACATGGGGTATGCATATTTTGACTGTCTTTCGAAGATTGAGTTTTATTTTCAGGATAAGGGCCAGTAATCCATCTTTTAGGTTGTTTAAAAATATGTAAAGTTTTTGAATTTTTAAAGATTTTAGATTATGAAATAGATTATGCACTGATAAATGGATAAATCCAGTCTGTGGGAAAACATAAAAAATTAAGTTTGCATTTGTGTGTACCCAGCAAACACTTTCATACTTAATTGTTCAATGCACTGCATTTTCTGGCTCAAAGAACTGCTTTAGTAATTTTACACAATTATAAAATGTTTGCAATAATTAAAACTCACTAGTGATCTGAATGTTTTTTAAACTATCATTTAAAATAGTTCAAACAACTATAATTTTTCTAAACAAAATTGTAAAATGTTTGCAATTAAAACTCAGTAATGATATGTCTTATTTTTAAAATAACTATTAACTAAAAGAACCAAATTTGATTTGCTAATCTTCACAGGCCAAACTGTTTATCTGCATGTAGTCAACAGTCAAGCTGTTGGTCTAAGCATAAAAAGTTTTAGATTAAATTTAATGACATCCTTACAGGGCAGAACAATCTGCACATTCTCTAAACCACTTTATGCATACCAATTATCCATGACAATCTAAAGATCCAACTTTGTCATTATTTCTTTACTTCAGCTTGCACAAAATATTTACAGGTTCAAGGTTTTTATTTGGAGTAACTGCCAGCTAAAAGATACTGGGGAAAAGTGAAGATGATTTTTAATAACAGGAAACAGGAATTAATTTATGGTTCTGAAGGTCTTATAACATTGCTATCTTTGGAACATTTCTTGAATAATTTGGAGCAACTCATGCCAGGTCATGAAAATCCCTTTTCGCTGGAAGCAGTGTATTCCATTAAAACTATACAAGCATTCATATCACATCAATCTCATTTCCATCAGATATCTTATTCCTCAACAATAATCATGGTGTTGGTCATTAACTTGCAATATCTTCTCAATAAAGGAAACATTGACAATTGAATTCATTTTGACACTGACAGTCAAACTATTACTAAAAAGTTTTACTATCTGATCATACTGTAGTTCAAAAGGCATCTGTATCAATCCTTAAAAATTTCATTTCAACAGCGGAAGTCTTATTCACAACAAATAGCACTTAATATCAGCTGTTTTATGACACACTCTAAAAAAACTTTTAATCACATTTTAGAATTATACCAAAGTTTTAAATGCATTCATGGAATAAAATGGACATGTTTACTTGCATCTGTTTCATATAAACTGCCCTGTATAATGCCATCAGATATTTGTTAAGTTTTGTAAATCTTACTCATTGCTGCACTTTAACTGGAAGGAAGAAAAAGGAACAATTTTAAGCCCTGCATGCCAAAATAGCAACTACTTCTAAATAACCTATACACAATCATGTAGTCTTGACTGGAAAATGGATTTCCCTGAAGGTTATCCCTTTATGTCATCACCTTTGCCTCTTGCCCGACATTTGCGTTGGATGAATGGTGGTGAGATATTGAGCTGGGACTGTACTTGAAGACTTTCACAGGGTGGGGTTTGCATGTGTTGGGATCCACACACATTTATATCTGGTGTATATGCAATGGTGTCAATCTATATGTTCACACATAAAAAAGTTTCTCGTCATATTGCTCTATGTGGACATTAATAAATTGACCTTGTAATTTTCGTACTATTAAAGAAACTTCCCTTTTCTACTTTCCTGAGAAGTCCATGGATTGTTATGACACAGGCACACTGAACAATGTGTTTCAAAGAATGAAACACAATTAAACAAATTTGCTTTAGAAATGTAAACAACTTTTGTTTTTGAAACACTTCTTTAATATACAGCACTTTTCAACAAAATCTATCATTGGACATAGGGGAAACTATTGAAAGTGTTGTCATATTATTTCCAACTGCACTTAAATGGTTTTACAGTTAGAAATATGGGAAATAAAGGGATTATAGAAGGGAAAAAAGTCAAGGAGAACTGTTTGACAACTAGGCATAAACAAGTGGATCACATGCATAACCTGCTTCAGCTTCACCATTTAGCAATCGATTGTTGACTTTCAAATACTTAAAGTGAAACAATATCAAAAACAAACAGTTATTTCTTCTTTCTTTGCAACATTTAATCTGGTTAAAAAAGGATATGCTAGCAGAACAATAAGTTAAAAAAAAAGGGTGTATATTTCTGCTACTGAAAAGTTTGCTTCCTCAAAGATGTTTTTGTTTTCGCCCAACATTTTTCTGCCTTCTTATATGCAAATTATTGTAATAAAGACTTCAAAAAGGATTTAATCATAGGTTTTCCCATTCTTATTTAAGCAATAGCATACAGAACATGCAGGGAAATTGTAACACTCTTAAGAATATGGATGTGTGTGCATGGGTACAAAATAAATTTTCCGCAAACACCCTACTCTATGAAAGTGTTTGTTTAGTCACAATCACGAAATTAAGAAGCTAACAAGCACAGGGTTTCAAGCCAGTGCCCTTGATAAGCATGTGGCATGTCTCTCACTCTCTCAGACATCAGTAACAATGACAGGCCAAGCTGTGTTGAAAAGCACATTAAAATTGCAATTGTGAGATCGGAAGGTCCAAGCCCATTCAAACCTACATTTGTAGCAAAAGTAGGTTTGTAATTACTAACATTTAGTCTATATGGTGTACACGTAAGAAGAGTGCAGTGTATCATTAATGACTGACTTTTTTTTTATCTTTTGGCTTTGTCAACTGGTGCCAGGAGGATGCCTTCAGAAACTTCATCATGCTAGAACTCTCTAATAGGAAAGAAATCTGGAAATGAGGCAGAAATACCAAATTGCTTATTTGGCTGCACACATTAGTGTGTTAGAAAGTTAGAAGCCCTGCTATTTGAGAGAATAAACATTCTTTCCTAACAGGTGTCTTAAAATAGTCTTTCTCTTTTTCATTTACACACACGCAAAATTTCTAAAGCACAGCTAAAAATGTATTAATCATTCTTATGTGGTATGATCTTTCTCCAAGAACTCAAAACATTCGTGATGTCTAGAGGGAGAAAATTGGGAAAAAATAGAGGAAATTTCCTGATAACGAACAATGGCTCAATAGCTCCACAGTAAAATATGTTACATAATCACATGACATCCACTTAAAAAAAAAACAAACTGTGGTTCATTGCTTAACATTAACCAGCCAACTTTATTGTAACAGGTGTTGCTGATTTTACAAAGTGGCTAGTTAAGGAGGCTCTTCGTGTATTTCTTTTTTAATTAACCAAACACTATATTACATAAGCCTGCTATAGCAGGCATTACCCAAAGAAAAGCAAATGTGACTATCACAGTCACAGACAATTCACACATGAGGTCAGCTTGTACAGTCACTAGCTTTTTAACAGCACAAGACCATGATAGCAGTCTCTTCAGCATCATATTTCCTGCATGTTAGTGCATTTGGCAATTACGGGACGGTTCCCAGATCAACAGTCCTGCTACCCTTGAACCTTATGATGTGTTAAGGGGCAGAAAAGATGTCTGTTGTAAGGCCTTCTTTTCACTAGCTGCCAGATATGGCAGCATACTTTTGTATCAAACAGGTCCATTGGGAACTGCCCCATCTGCCAGCTGACATGCTTCATCATGCTGCTCCACAGCCTCCTTTGGATAGGTCCTGCATTTATATAAACCAAATGAAAACACCATTATCAATAGCCTTCTTCGATTCATTAACTCTCATCAAGTTCTCTCAGTTTCAAAAATATAATCTGAAACCTCACCCACTACAAAATGCTTATAAGTTTATATTAAAACTTTCCATTAAAAGTTATTTTATTATTTTAGAAGAATTTAAACAATTTTTTTTATAATTGTATTCAAGTACAAATTTTTTAACATTTGAGCGAAACAAAGTGAACGATGAGACAAAAGATCATGTGGCTTCCTTCCCTTTTGGCAGAGAAAGAACAGCATGTCCAAGACAAGAACTGAACCCAGGACAGCCAACCCTCATCACTTGCAGGTTAGGAGGGGGAGAGTTGGTTGGAAAGATAGATGAAATATAGATGAAAGGGCCAGAAGGAAGAGAAAAAAGGCTTGGATCAGTTTAGTCACCCTGCCAGAGTGAGGTGGAGCATTCACTCTTGGCATAAGAAGCTGGGCCCAGAGGAGTAATAGTCACAAAAAAAGTAAAATTAACTTTACATGATAAACTCATGGATGTGTAATCCACACCAACCTCCTGTCTAGGGGTCAAAGAGTGTATTTGTGTGACTGCCTGCAACCCATCAGAAAACTCAACCCCTAGGATACCATCCTCCCCCAACACACACTGCCCAGCACAGCAAACACAGGTACCATAAAGAAGTCCACAGACAGAGAAGGGGTGGTGGTGATATTGGGAAATTGAGAACTGATGTTTTATGTGAGACCAGCAACTAAGGCTAGATCATGGCAAAGCAGCCAGCCCTGTAAACAGATGCCATGCAGAGAAAGAACAGTGTGCTAAGATAAAAGCTGAATCCAATACCGCCAACCCTCAGTGTACTGGTGAAAGGCACTAAGCATTGTGCCACTGGGCCGCACCAAGAGAGAACAAAAGCTTTATGTGGGGGAAAAAAAGAGACAAGAAGACCTGTAAAGATAAAGAAGAGAAAAAAATGAAAAAACAGCAGAAAGGGGCAAGATTAATCCCCTTTAAGTATTTACTTCTGACACATGGGAATAAATATACCTTCTCTCTCTGTACATTCTCCCTAAGTATTTATGTAAGAGGGTACACTATTGCATGCATGTGATTGTGAATGTAACATGAGAAACGAGCAGGACACTAGCAAAAAATGTGTACATCAGCACCACACACACACACAAAAAAACCCAGCCAAACAGCAAGAAAAAAAATGAAGGAACTTACCCAAGTACCTCTATTTTTAAACCAGTTGTACTGTTAGATTCTTGAGCAGCATCACTCTCGGTATGAGTGTTATCTCCTGCACCAGGAACAGAATGTGTAATACTGGAATGTTCATCTCCATCAATGACCTTTTTCAGCATTCCAGTTGATGCCAATAAGCTGCACAAGATACATATTAAAAAAAAAAAAAACCCCCAAAAAATTATGTATCTAGTAAATTTAGTAAAATAGGTCGTACAAGTTCCAAACAACAGCATAAATCCCTTGGCTTATTATGATCGATAAAAAGGGTAAGGGTAATCCTGTGACTTTCTGATGGTTGGTGAGAGATGATGGCACTTGAAGGCAGCTTTTAGGTAAGGGCTGTGCCCATCTCCCTTTTACTGCTTTCCTTCCCCAACCCATTTTTAAGGGGTCAGGTACACATTAACTCTTATCTTACAATTTGCATCCTCAGAAGTGAATTTTTTTCTCGACAAGTTCTTGTTTTATGCACAAAATACATCACGTTGTGTGATAAGAAGGTAAGAAACTGGTGGTAACTACGAATTACTTTGCTTTACTATGAATTACTTCCCTTACAGAGCTAAAATAGACAACCAATTAGGCATTTTGTTATATTTGAAAGTAGACAGTTGATCAAGAGCCATGTTTGAGACAGCTGCCAGTTTCTCAATTTAACACAGATTTGTACTCCAACAACTTTAAATGACAGTATAATTGTAATATTTGAAGTTTTATGTATATTCTAATAAAATATTTCATTGTCCGGCACTTTGCTTGTATATAATGTAAAAATAATTTTCTAAATTTCTGTCTTGTGACTTACTTTCATGACATGAGATCTAAATTCAGGCATGTTACCATCTTTCAATCTTTCATTTGAATTTAGTATAACAAAACCTCCATAGTAAGACTGGCTAAAATCCACCAAAATCAGATCTTAAGAACTGACATGTCCCGGAAAAAATTATTTACCTTTTACATGATATTGCTGATTTTTTATATCATCTATTTTGCCCTTGAATAAGTAAGAGTTCAAAAAATAGTTTTACTGCACTTGTCATGCTATCGGTTGCCATGGAAACGATCCAAAATGGCACCAAAACAAACACTTTAAAAAGCTTATAACTCTGTCAATTTTGTTTGTAGACTCAAAATTCTTTTTGAAATTGTTACCTAAAATTAAGATCAATGGTAATCCAGCAAACCTTCCCTCTATCACCCCTTAGGTATAACTGGTGAATGTTGTGGCCTTTCATCCAATGTTCAAGCCATTTGTTTGAGGCCTGGAAATCCTTAAATCACTGCCACAGAAGGTGACATGAAGCTAACAGCCTGCACAGCGATGGTGGCTAGCACTTCACTTCCTGTGGAGACACAGCCAGTGCTGAGACACTACATATGCAGAAGTGGAGGCTGCGTCTGCCGAGAAAGATCGGGTTTTTGCATGTTGAATTTTTGATGTATTCTTTTCAATAGGTATGAATAATTTTGTTCTCGTTTGTAACTGTCAATAGGTGCAGTCTGCAGGGCCGGGAGATGGGGCATGAAGTGAAGGGCCGAAAGATGGGCCATGAGTGTTTGGGTCTGGCTAATGCCATGGACTGATAGGCCTGGCTAATGCCATAAAGAGTTTTTGTGATGTTTTGTTTAGTGAATTGTTTAGTTTATTTGTATCCTGGAGTTACAATTATTAAATATATACAGGCCTACAAAAGAGGTAGAGTTGTTTCGAGTAAAAAAAAAAATAAAAATGGGCAAATGTCCAGGTGTTTGTGGGAACGCAAGTGACTGTGACAATCACTTAAGCCACTGCCAGACAAAAAGCCTTTTCCTAAATGAGTTTTCCTGTCATTGGAGTTTTCCTCTGCTTTACCTCACAAGACCACTCTCAAGCTTATTTATCTATCACTGCACATACACTTTTATGAATTTTAGATAACTTCCTATCTCTCCTTTTGCTACCATGTCATCTTTCCAGAATTGGCCATTGATTTTAAGGCTTATCTTTTCTGCAATTGTTGTGCTTTGTTAAAAGATTTATATGGGAACCAACTCTAGGTAACAGCAATCACTATGGAGCAACAGATCAATACATGTACCTTGGTGGACAAAGAAGACCACCTAAAAACACGCTTTTTTCCCCCTTAAATGGGATTTGTTAAAAAATTGCAAGAGCACAAATGGGTGGTAACAAGAATGTTACTTTTTTGTAAGCATGCAGCTTATGCAAAATATCGCAATGAAGCACAACCAAATAATTTGCACTAGTTAAAAAAAAAAAAAAAAAGACTCAGCAATGAACAAATAGTCTCTTTTAAAATGTACTGTTTGTTGTGTGAAAAATCAATTCCATGACAAAATACAATGACTTACATGTTACTATCATCTACACTGCAGAGTGTTGTGCTCTCTTTTTTCACTGTAGAGAGGACAGCTGTACCTGCAGACTGACCTGAAGGCTCTTGGTCTATTCTTTCAAATTCTGATGTTTTAACTGAACCATCTGATGTGCTGTAACATGAAAGAAAAAAAAAACCAAAACAATGGTAGATTATATGGATTATTGTGATTTAGTATACCTAGTTTTCTACTCAATGTTATTTGCTACGACATATTTTTTTCTGAACAATTCAACTTTAGAGTGGAAATGCACATTCAACATTGATAAAAATGTCAATATTGGATGGCAGAATTTTTTTTTTTTTTGAGAATTCCTCACTTGTTTGCCTCTAATTTTTCAAAAAATATGACATACAAAAATGTGTTGATGTTTATTGCTTTGAGATCATAAGAACATATACTGACACACAAAATATAGGCATTAGTGAAGGAATAATTAAAGCTTGTCTGCATGTTCCCTACACTTGTGCATTCAAAAAATGACCTTTGTGTGCCTTGTGTCAAGCATAATGTGCGGACAACTGACATTACACCTGTGACAGCTTCTAAACAAGCAAGCCAGTGAATTTTTGCTTTCTCAAAAGCTTTTTCTTTTTGCGATTTTGAGGCATTAATTGGTACAAGAATTATTAGAGTACAATATGCTTTACATTTGGTTTAATCTTTATCGTCCCCTAACCTTTTCTTTTTTTATTTTTTATTTTGGAAATGATAATGATAACGAGTTGACAAAAGTGGCTGCTCTGATGTTGGTTGAAGCAAAAAGGTGGGCACTAACACATGATATCTCATTACATAATGGTCCCTCCATGTCTCCAGCATCATCTGAGTTTCATGGATCAAGAGGCGCACACTATTTATATGAATTTTCTGAACTAAAGTGATCACATCATGAAAAGTTTGGATTGGAAAGCTGATCTCTATTTCTTCTACACCTCAATAAATTTATTAGGTGCTTAGGTGAGTCTTACTGAATTTTTATGGTGTCAAAGATGGTAAGAATTGTATTTCGTCATCTAAAGTTTCTAATTATGAAAAGTTTTAAGCAAGAATTATGCAAAAGATGACAAGAAAAGCAATTTACAGCTGTCATTTCATGTCAGATCCATTCCCCAGTAGTAAAGCTGATTATTTTATTGCTTTTAACTATTTTATGCATTGAATCTGTACAAAAATTATTGTATGCACTTTATGATGAATGTATTTAGAATGAAGTTCTACAAATAATGTAAACATACAGAGGCCAAATAAAGGGAAACAAACATTAAAAGTTTGTAGTATGTACCTATATAACTTGACATCAGTGCCAGGAACACCAGGTGACTGAGAGTCGACTGGTGTTGACATTTCTAAATGAAATCCCTTTATGGAATTGGTCAAACACTGGTCTTCAGTATGATGCTTTGTAACTTTTATCTCCAAACATCCAGACACACAGCTTGATGTTGACGAAGAATCTGTATTTAACACTGAAAAAAGAAGACATGCTGCTCAACTGCAAATCTAGCTTAAGATTAACCAAAAAAGTAACTCTAAACCATAAATTTGAATTGGGCAATAAGGAGTATTGAAAAAAAACTGCAGCAAAGGATATATTTCTTTTACTTATTTAATCTTGGATCAGTTAAATTAGGCAGCTTTTTTTTTATTTCTTCCTCTGGCCTGGAATGTGTATAGAATGCCTTGTCTTTATAGTTCCACCCCCACCTCTCGTTTTTGTTGTTTGCTTTTATTCAACATGCTGCAAGTAGAAATGCACTACGTAAGTGCTTGTTGCTGTTATCAGGGGACTGCCACTCTCTGCTATATACAATACTTTTGAACTTCATTACAATCATTAAACATCTCTCTAGATTCCACTAAATCTAATTCCTACTGGGAAAGAAGTGTCTTTTTTAAAAAAAAAAACACTCATTATTTCCAGTTCTTGGTATGGGTTGTCAATGCAATTCTTTACTTACTATACAGATGGGTGCCATTTGCTTTTGTGGAGTCAGTATGGCACAAATATAAACAAACTGCAGTCCTATGCTTTTAAGAAAATATAAATAAAAATATTAGGTGATTTTTCTACTCTTAGTACTTTGTCATATACCCCTTATTTATGATGCATACCAGCATATGCCTTGGAATTGAACTATGCAGGTTCGTGATATATTCTAGAACAACATTCTGCTAAACCCAATCAATCTGCTTTTTTAACATTTGTAGTCTATAACTAGTCAAACCCACTGAACTGCTACTGTCATCTTAAACCCTGTAGTCATTACTATGAAAATAAGGAGAAACAGGCTAAGGGCCACTTGTGCTAGATCATGGTTGTATGTAGGGAGTGATTAAAGGCCACTGAAAAGAGATCCACAAAAAGGGAGTCTTAAGTAGTTATTTGAAACCACTTAAAGCTGAAGTCTGTATGGAGTTTGTGTTCCACGCTGTGCCAACAACTAACGCAATATCACGGCAACAAAAAGTAATCTTACCTTAAAAAGTTTAGGAACAAACCCCCCAAATGATATAACCATGACATTCTTTTTAAAAAAAACCAACACAAGAAGTAAACAATAATGTAAAAGAGTTAGTAAAGTGTAAAAAGGAGTGCTGAAGAGGTCATCAACAATGTTTATTTGTGTTTAATCCCGTGCCAGCAACTAGGACTATATCACGGCAACAAAAGGTAATCTTAGCATAGCAAGTTTATGGGAAAAACCTCTGGAGTGATATAATCATAACATTCTTTTAAAAGTCAACGCAAGAAATAAACAATATGTAAAAGAGTGGGTCAAGTGTAAAAAGAAATGGTGAAGCCCAAAAAGGCCACCAACAAACCAAAAATCTAGAGAAAACAATTACCAAGACATAAAATTTAAATTTGATGGTAAAGTCATATCCTTAAAAATGTTAAAAAAAAAAAAAAAAAAAAAAAAACTGCTGCCAATGGGACGGACCTGAACAAAGAAAACAACGAATTTTCTGTAAAAAAAACTGTCGATGGATAGTCTGGAGCTCAGGACAAATGATCATATGTACCACACTAAAATTTCCCCATACACCATGGACAAACTGGTGGTGGTTCACCTCGTAAGAGGTGTCCTTGTGTGGCATAGGTGTGTCCTAACTTCAATCTAGCAACGATCAACTCCTCCCGCCTCACAGGATGGAACAAAGGTAAGCCGTCGGAAAAGACAGGTTGCCACAGGGACTGAACGTAGGCAAGAAAGGTTTACAGTCTGATGATACCAGCGACTGTAATTTGCCAGAGACTGACATGCAAATGATTGGAAAGGAGAGCTTGGAAGGCAGGAAGAGTCTGAAATAATCAAAAAGTTGTGCTCCGAAGAGCAGTGAACATGTTGCAAGGCTAGCAAGATAGCGTCAAGTTCCGCAGTGAAAACTGAACAGCCATCTGCCAGTCGGACTGAAGCAGCCCATTGCGGTTGGCAGGATGGAACGGCTGCCACAGCGACCAGGCCACCACTTGGGACTTTGCAGCCATCTGTAAAGATGGAACTGAATCCAGGGTAGTCAGAAAGGAGTTCATGAAAATGTTGGAGAAAGACGAGATCACTATCGTCCCCTTTTTTTAAAAGCTGTAAGATCAAGACGAATCTCTGGAAAAGGAAGGGTCCAAGGAGGAGCTAGTAGTAGAGAAAGAGGCTCTACACATTGAATATCTACTCTGGCAACTTGGGGGTGAGTTACTACATGGAGTTCCTTGGTACAAATGGCATACACGGCAGCACGCTAAGGTCCGAAAACAGCACGGTATCCAGAATTTCCAGGATGAGCTTTTAAACGACAGACATAGGATAGCACGAGTTTCAGACGATGGAGAGAAAGTGGAGGCACACCAGTTTCTGCGTATAAACTTTGTACAGGAATGGTGCAGAAGGCACCCAAATAGATGCGGTGCCCTTGATGATAGAAAGGATTGAGAATTAGAGGTAGGAATCTCGAGCAGAGCCATAAATGATGGATCCATAGTCTAGCTTGGAGTGGAACAGGGCACGATATAGATGAAGCAGGACCGTGCAGTCCGCCCCCCAGCTGACATGGCCAACTACTCTAAGAATGTTCAAGGCTTTCTAACAAGAAAGACGTGGAGATCTGATATATGACAGAAAAGAAATTACGGTAAAAGATGACCCCGAGGAATTTTACTTCCTGGACCACTTTGACTACCGTGCCATTGACAGAAATAGATGGGTTTGGAAGCATACTTCTCAGTTAGCAAAAGTGGATGCATACTGACATGGTAGGAGAAAATTGGAAGCCATTTTCTGTCACCCATCTTTGTACAGCATTAACACACAGCTGAAGCCAGTGTTCGAGAAATGGTAGGGATCGACCTCAAATGCAAAGAGCAAAGTCATCTACATATAACGAGGCCTCCAAACCTAGACATACAGATTTCAAGATTGAATCTACTTTGATGTTGAAAAAGGTTGGTGAAAGAATGCTACCCTGAGGGATGCCCATTTCCTGGTTTGAGGATCAGACAGGATAGACCCCACTCTCACTTGAAAAAGGTGATAGGAAAGAAAGTTCTTGATGAAGAGTGG
The DNA here is from genome assembly GCF_003073045.1 of Pomacea canaliculata. NCBI lineage: Eukaryota > Metazoa > Mollusca > Gastropoda > Architaenioglossa > Ampullariidae > Pomacea > Pomacea canaliculata. The sequence continues at coordinate 31,403,348 of NC_037595.1, forward strand.
CATACGGCCCCAGAAGCCAAGGGCATGAAGGTTCAACAGAATACATTGCTTCCAGGTAGTGTCGTACGCCTTCTATAAATCAAAAAACATCCCTAAAACATGTTCTTTGCCAACCAACGCATCCCTGACAAACATTTCAAAACGGACCAAATGGTCCAGAGCGCAGCTTCATTTTCTGAAGCCACACTGCAGGCTGGAAAAAAGACCTCGAGACTCAAGATGCCACCATGAGTTCAAGAGTTTTGCACAGACAACTAGTAAGAGTGATAGGACGGTAAGAGTTGGGATTAGAGGGATCCTTGCCAGATTTGGGGATTGGCACCACGACTGCCTCTCTCCACGAGGGAGAGAAACAGTCACACATCCAAATAAAGTTAAATATGTCTAGAAGGAGGAGAGAGACCTGTGGAAGATGAGTAAGCAGTTGATAAGAAATACTGTCTGGGCCCGGTGCAGAGTCCTTGCACTTCTGAAGTGCCTGCTGCAGTTCCGAGACAGAAAAGGGCAGACTGTACTTTTCAGAGATATTGGAAGAAAAGCCACAGCCAGAAGATTCCTAAACAGACTTCAAGCAATGGAAATCTGGAGAGTAGTGCGAAGAGGAGTTGTGAGCAATGGTGGATGTCAAGGAATTAGCGACATCTCGTGCTTCTATGAGAAAGAGTCTCCAATCCTTAAATGGCCTATCGAGCCAGCCTGAAACCTTTCCTTTATCTTCCTCTTGGCCGCCAACACCGCTTGGGAAGTGGTGGGGGATGACAGTGAGGACACAAACCTTTGACACGCAAGTTTACTTGCCTGTTTAAAAATATAACATCTGAAGCGATTTGAAAAAAAGGGATTGATGCTGCTGGTAGTCCCAGATGTTATCTGCCGAGTAATGGGTTTTTCTGGTGATTTCGATTTATGTGTTCTTGTCTGTCTGCGGTGTGGTATTCTTGTTCCTTGGTGATTTTGTGTTGCATGCTTGCTGGCATGCAGTCTTTCTGATTTCTGTGATGACTGGTTGCCACCACAGCTTGTAGGAGGAGGCATAGCTTGACATACTGGGACAGGGCCTTCTGAAGAGACCCATGTCATGTCCGTCTGGATAGACTCAGAGGTGGATGGTCGTTTTGTGACAGCTGCTGAGAAGGAAATGGAGTTTGAAGTAGAAGGTGCTCCTGAGGAGCCACCCACTATGGGACAGCGAGCATCAGCCTATGAGACACCAGATTCCGCGTGTACGTGCTGAATGGCTGCCTCTTCTTTCCATTTCGGGCAGTCTTTACAAGAAGCGACACTGCATCATCATAATATCTTTTATTTGCTTGTAAACACTTCAATTTCTTCCTTACTGATAACTGCAGACACTGCTGTTAAAACTGCTTAAGTCAAATTAAAACAAGTCCTAACTGTTAAAATAGAGAAGAGAAAACCACATTTAAAACTTTGCTAAGTTCCTTGTATAAGGCATCTAAATGATTTAAAATCAATTTCTGAATGCTTCTAAATTTGCTGTTAGAGAACAGTTTTAAGTTTTAGAAGGTCTTTGCTAATGATCTTACTGTACTTGGCAGTAAGGATTATTTCTTCACCTTGCACATCCTACCCCATGTCAGGTGGTACACCCCTACAATCATGTCAGAGATCTTGTTTCAATGACCCACTTGTAAGCAATGAGGGAAAAGCCTTCATCTGGATATCTTCATACACAGAGCTTGTTACTGTCCCCAATGACCTCTTGACCTGCATCTTTAAAGATTACTTTTTTGTCACTAATCATCTACTGTTCAAATTCAGTGCTGCAAACACTTTCTGGGATCGATGTCAGCAATACTTGTCTTTTTCACAGACTGCAGGTAACCTCCATGCTTGTGCCACATGATGGCTGACAGGGAATTCCATACAGTAACTGTACTCAAACTTGATGACTTTTGGAGGTCAGCCACCACTATGTTCAATTTCTACTGAACCACTTCATTTACATTGCTTGTATATGCTGCAGAGAGTGGAGTAAGCTCTCCCCATCTCACAAGCAGTTTCCCACCATTTATAGCCATCTTTCTACAGATTTAAAACCATCTGCCAAAGTACAGGTAGTCCTCGACTTACGACTGGGATCCGTTCTTAGCGCGGCGTCGTAAACCGAATTTCGACGTAAGTCGGATCATACGTTGATACCCACCACCAATTGGTGCAACTTACCTTGTAGTGGTGTGGTGGCTTGTGTGCCTCGTCGACCCACAGAGCTATGTCGGCGGGAGCCTTGTGCTCCTGGCAGGTCCAACCAAGCCGAACAGGTCTGTCAGGGTAGAGGCCAGACTAAAGTGTTGCACCCGGCCAGAGGATGGTCGTTAGCCTTGGACGGCAAGTCTCTCTACGAGAAAGACACTCGGAAAAGAAAACTGACGCCGAAGACGGATGTGCTGGGCCATCGTGCGCTTAACGGCAGCACAACGCACTGACACTCGCATGGAATGGACAACGCTCACTCTAAACGATATGGTGCTTTGCCTGTGAGGTCCGCCAGGCGGGCGAAGTGCCGGGCCCTGCGCCTCAACAGGGCCCACCCCATGATACTGGTGGTCACCACGCCCCGATGCGAGGAGCCAGGCTTCGGAGGCAGAGGGAAATGGCTACTGGCCGAAAAGGAACAACAACCACAGAAGAGACCCTGAGGCCTCTCAACATCCTACAGTGGAACGCCGAAGGCGTTTACAACAAAAAATTAGCCCTCACCGAAAGACTACATGCTGAAAAAATAGATGTGGCCTGTATTCAAGAAACAAACGACCCATACTACCTGCTTACAAGAGCTGAGCAGGTCATTATTTTCAGGCTGAGGACAGGCCACAACCGTCTCAATTACCACCTTTACACCAAGCTCCGAATCGGCCAGACAGACCAGTGCCCGTGCCAGACAGGCAGTCAGACAACAGCACATCTACTGCAAGAATGTCCTATGCACGAAGAACTCAGGCACCGCATTTGGACTGATGAGACGCCAGTACCGAGGAAGTTACACGGCAGCCTGGAGGACCTGCGGCGCACAGCATCATTCGTGCAGGAGGCAGGCGTGTCCATTTGAGTGAACGACGAAGAAGAAGAAGAAGAAGTATTCAAGAAACACACCTGAACCCCAACCACAGATTTACCATCAGAGGTTACCAAACCTTCAGGATGGACAGAGAAGGAAGACACAAGGGAGGTGTGCTGATTCTTGTAAAGAATAACATCCCAGCAAGAGATTTTCAAGTGGACACGAATCAGCAAGCTGAAATAAATGGAGTCAAGATTACAGTAGACAGCACTGTGCTCACTATCTTCAACCTGTACTGCCCACCCGACAAAGAACTTTCCCTGCAGACTCTTGATATCCCTGCCGAAAACTGCTTGGCTGTCGGCGACTTCAACAGCCACTCAACCTGCTGGGGCTACGACGAGACGGATAATAGAGGAGAGGAAGTGGAGGACTGGCAGATCGATAGCAAGATGATCCTGTTGAACGATCCAGAAGACCCACCGACTTTCTTCTCGCGCAGATGGGTCTCCTCAACAACCCCTGACCTTGCTTTCGCCACTGACGACCTCTCCAAGAAAACAACCAGAGGGGTACAGAACCAGTTAGGCGGCAGCGACCACAGACCAGTCAAACTGGCCATCAACTTGCAGTACAGGCCCCAAGATTCAAAGACATTTCCCAGGTGGAATTACAAGAAAGCCAACTGGGATACTTTCGTCTCATTGTCAGACCAGTACACCAAAGGAATACGTGTGGCGGACCAGAACATCAACCGTGCCATCGATGCATTCAACAAGGCAATCTTAAAAGCTGCCTCAGAAGCAATACCAAGAGGCGCACGAAAGAACTATAGGCCATACTGGACAGAAGAACTCCAAGAACTAGAAGATGAAGTCTCCAAGATCAGGGAAAAGGTTGAGAATGACCCCACCATAGAAAACAACATAGCACTGAAAGAATCAAGCGCCAAATACAGAAAAGCCTGCAACGAAGCTGCAAGAAAGAGATGGAGAGAAAAGACAGAGGAACTGAATCTAGACAGAGAAGGAAACAAGTTATGGAAGCTGGCAAGGGCGATGAATGATGAAGATACTAGAAGTGCACCGATCGTCATACAACAAGATATGCTAACAGGTAGAAAAGCAGCAAACGCTTTCATTGACAGCTACGAAGAGGTCAGCAACATCACAGTACCAGAAGAAAAGAAACAGCAAGTTCATGAAGAAAGAAGAGAATTCAGCCAGCGAAAACACCAGGAAGACTATATGAACAAACCATTCAACATGAAAGAGTTTGAAGAAGCAGTCAAGACCCTAAGTCAGAAGAAATCCCCTGGACCAGATAAGGTCACCAATGAAATGCTGCAACACCTGGGCCCACGAGCCAAGACCAAACTCCTCGACCTCTTCAACAACAGCTGGAACAGCGGCCATGTCCCACAAATCTGGCGAGAGGCAGACATGGTGCCCGTCCACAAGAAAGGCAAAGACCGAGCGAAGGTGGACAGTTACAGACCCATAAGCCTCACCAGTTGCGTGGGCAAGTTAATGGAGCGCCTCATCAACACCAGATTATCATGGCACTTGGAAAAGAACAACATCCTTACACCAGAACAAGCAGGCTTCAGACAACATCGCTCAACTGAAGACCAGGTTGCATACATCGCCCAGAAGATCGAAGATGGTTACCAGGACAAGAAGCACACGCTGACGGTGTGGATAGACATGGAAAAGGCCTTCGACAAGGTCTGGAAAGATGGACTGAGGTTGAAACTCCAGAAGTGTGGCGTAACCGGCTGTATGTACCAGTGGATCTCTCAATACCTGAAAAATAGGAAGGCCAGAGTCCACGTTGGTGGAACATACAGCCGAAAGAAGACGCTGAGAGAAGGAGTTCCTCAAGGGGGAGTACTCAGTCCTACCCTGTTCCTTGTCTTCATAAACGACATCATCAAGGACCTCCCCGAAATGTCCAAGGAGCCATCTATGCAGATGACCTGGTCCTTTGGTGCACAGAAGAACACCTGACAAACTGCCAACTACCGACTCCAAGAGGCGCTTAATGTCCTGCAGGACTGGACGAAAAGGTGGCTTGTCAAAGTCAACCCCAAAAAGACCACCTACACTATCTTTAGTCTGTCCACTAGGAACAGAAGGCCACTCTGAAGTTCGATGGACAGATTCTCCCACTGGAGGACAACCCTACCTACCTTGGGTAACCTTCGATAAGAGACTTACATGGAAGCCTCAGACCAAGAAGGTCGAAGCCAGAGCCAAGGTGCGACTTGCAATTATGAAGAAGTTGGCTGGCACGAACTGGGGCGCGGATGACAGAATCCTCAAGAAGCTGTACACCGAAGGGTCAGACCAGTCCTAGAGTATGGCATGACAGCATGGGGCACAGCAGCAAAATCCAACTTTGAGAAGGTCAGCAAGGTTCAGAACCAAGCAGCCAGACTCATCACTGGAGCCATGAGGTCTACGCCCATACAAGAACTGGAGACAATCACAGGGTTGGAATCACTTGAGGACCGACGTGACACAAAGATGCTCGTCCAAGCCGCCAAGTTCAAGAGACTTCCAAATCACCCCATGAGAAACAGACTGGCTCAGCCGACGAAGGGAAGGTTGAAAAGGGGAAGTTCATCCACCAGGCTAGGATCCTTGAACGAAAACACCGAGACATCTTGGAACACGACCTCAGAGAGATCCCCCTGTGCCGGACAAACCCAGCATGGAATGAAACTGCTTTCCCCCTGATTCACTGCAGCATCCCTGGTGTCAGCAAGAAAGACTCCCTAGACGCTGTGAAGAAGTCTGTACTATGGAGTATATCCACAACAACTTCCCACAAGATCAATGGACTCACGTGTTCACTGACGGGTCAGCCGAACAAGCCGTGAAAAATGGTGGCGCCGGAATTTACATCAGGTACCCAGGAGAAGAGAAGACCGTCTTTCTCTCGCAACCGGCCTCTACTCCACCAACTTCAAGGCTGAAGCAGTTGCCATTCAGACCGTGCCACCCACGTTGAAAACAGTCCAGACACCTCCAACAACGTCGTCTTCTTTACGGACGCACTGTCTGTTCTGCAGGCCTTACAGACTGCCAGAGACAAGAAACTGAACGACCTGTCCACTGCTCTCTCCTCCTTATGCGGAGACTGCACAGTCGTCTTACAGTGGATTCCCTCCCACTGTGGGGTTTTTGGCAACGAAGCCGCAGACACTCTTGCCAAGGAAGGATCCAAAAAAGAGCAGCAAGACAGGTCCACCACCTACAGCGAAGTCAAATCCATCATCAAGGCCAAACAGCACAACAAGTGGCTGCAGCAGCACCCACGTTTCAACCGAAACGACCCATACTACCTGCTTACAAGAGCTGAGCAGGTCATTATTTTCAGGCTGAGGACAGGCCACAACCGTCTCAATCACCACCTTTACACCAAGCTCCGAATCGGCCAGACAGACCAGTGCCCGTGCCAGACAGGCAGTCAGACAACAGCACATCTACTGCAAGAATGTCCCATGCACGAAGAACTCAGGCACCGCATTTGGACTGATGAGACGCCAGTATTGAGGAAGCTACACGGCAGCCTGGAGGACCTGCGGCGCACAGCATCGTTTGTGCAGGAGGCAGGCGTGTCCATTTGAGTGATCGACGAAGAAGAAGAAGAAGAATACGTTGATACAGTACTGTACCATAATAACAGCACAGTACTGCAAACACTTAGCCTACCCACACACCTATCCTAACACAGTACCCTACATCATTATCAATAAACATAAGTACAGTAAAATATTGTAGTACACTACGCTTTGTTATCACTGTCGCTTTCATAGGAGCAGATCCTTTCACGTGTTCAAGTATGCGATCTTTATCCTTGATAATCGTAGCGACAGTCGAGCGACTAAGTCCTAAAGACCTGCTAATTTCTGTTGCTGTTTCCCCCTTCTCAGATTGCCTTATGATATCCACTTTCACCTCCATGGTGATGGCCTTCCTTTTCTTTGATGCACTGACCTCGTAAGTCGGAATGAGCGTCGTAACCACGAAACGACGTAACTCGAGACCGTCGTAACCCGAGGACTACCTGTACTAAAATTCTGGCCTACCTTCACCATGGTTAAAATCACAGACTGAATATATATCTAAATTAAAAAGAAAGGTAGCCTAAATTTAAACCAGAGAAGTATATGTGGGTGGATGGGGAAAGAGGTAGGACACCTGGAGGCAGTCAGAAAGAAAGGATAATGTCACTCCGAGGTGGATGTTTATGATGTACCAGGAAGGGAGGAATCTAGGCAGTCATGACAACTGAAGGGGTGTATGGACACAATGACAGGTCATTCTTTTGTTCTTCACATAAGTGGTAGTGCATCAGCATCCCATCCTCTACCCTCTGTCCCCCAGCACCATGTTGAACTCTTTCTCTTCCTGTGCTATTTGTAAGCAAAGGACTTCTCATATCTGCTGCTGTCTAGTTTTTTTCTGGTGTTGTGAATAATCATAAGAAACTTTTTGTACTTGTATTTTTTTTCACGATGAAGGGATAAGGACAAGCTATATACGTTTTAAGATTTTTTTTATGTGACTTAGTTTAATGTGTTTATGTTCATTAAACTGTTCCCGGACACCCAAAACTTAAAAACTTGGTAGATTATGTTGTATTGCAGGTTATGTGTTTGTTGGGGGTAGGGTGTTTCCTTTGAATACTTGAGAAGTTTAAATCCAGTTATTAGGGAAAAATACTAAACAAAAAATTCACAATAAATCTACTCCAGTCATGAAAGTTAAAAAAACTGTACCAAAAAGTGGGCACAAAATTCATAATATAAATAAATTACAAAAAAACAAACATTTCTATTGTGCCCCATTTTCCATTTTATGGAAAAATTATGAGCAAACAGCTCTGCATAAATAGTCATTTTAAAGGGAAGAAAAACACATTACATTATAATAATAAATGCAAAATTTGTAAAACACATACTTACACTCCTAGGGAGTATGCTCTTAGCGCTTAAGAACAAGAACAAAACAGGGACAACATACAAGGGACAGGGAAACAAATAGCATGTGAACTATAAAAGAATAAACAACCGTACTAAACAAAGAATGAAATTGAATACAGAAAACACAAAGAGGAACCAAATAACAAGAACAAGAGCCGAGAGTAACATGATATTGCAAAAGGAAGGGTGTGAAAAAGGACTACCATTATGGAAAAAGTTGTTATGAGTAATGTTTACGGAAGAGGTGCGTTTTCAGTGCACGTTTTAAGGATTCAATAGTGGGTAGGTGGCGAATGTGGAAAGGGAAAAAGTTTCATTGTTTCACTGCACAATGAATACAAATCCTGTGGCTATATGTTGTTCTGGTGACAGGCAGAGTAAGGAGACAATCATCAGACGAGTAGCGGAGTTGTCTAGCTGGGACGTAAGGGAAGAGAAGTTCAGAGAAATAATCAGGGCAGGTGCCAGCAGAGAAATTAAAACACAGCATGGATAATTTGTACTGAATGTGAGAATGGGTGGGAAGCCAGTGCAGAAAACAAAGGAGAGGGGTAATGTGGTCCCGTTTCCTAGCTCTAAGTATCAGACATGCAGCAGAGTTCTGTACTTTCAGGAGTTTGTGAGGAAGATATTCAGGGCAGCCAGCAGGCAAGGAGTTGCAGTAATCAAGTCTGGATAAAATAAAAGTGCACAGACAAGAGTGTTGGTAGCGCATGTATACAGAATGTGACAGATGGTGCTGATCTTGCATAGCTCATAATAGACAGACTGACAGACAGCTGTAACTTGTTTAGCAAGAATCATGTGTGCAGTGACAATGAATTCCAGATTCCTGATGGAGGACACAAAGGTGATTTCGGCCCCTCCCCCCTGATGTGACTTGGTGGACAAACAAGTGAAGATGGATTTCTTTTTCACAAACACAAGAGGGCTTCCGTTTTATCATCACTGAGTGTCTAAGTTTGTCACCATCCAGTCTTTGACTTCATTAATACAGACTTCTATGGTGCTGGTAGCAGAGTGAGACTCAGATGGTGGAGTGGAGCAGTAGGGCTGCATGTCATCAGCATATGACTGATGAGAAATGTTGTGAGACAGGATGCAAGATAAAAGTGGCTTCATATACAGAATAAACAGAAGTGGGCCGAGTACTGAGCCTTGAGGGATGCTACAAGAAAGTGGAGCAGGACAAGATGTTTGACCATCAACAAACACGTTCTGCGTCCTATCAGTGAGACAGGAGTTGAACCAGGCTACTGCAGGTCCATAAATCTCATAGAGGGTATGTAGTCTATGAAGAAGCAGAGAGTGGTCCATGGTGTCAAATGTAGCAGACAAGTCCAGTAAATGCAGAAACATCACCACTGTCAAGGGCAGATAATATGTGGTGGTCACTTTAAAGTAGTTTCAGTCCTGTGAAAAGGTCTACATGCTGACTGAACATGGGGGATGAGCTGGTGCTCTTGTAAGTAGGCCCAGAGCTGCGTCAAAACTGCTTTCTCTATGACCTTTTAGAGAAAAGACAAGTTGGAGACTGGGCGATGATTGTTCAACACATCGACATCAAGCGTGGATTTCTTAAGAAGTGGCTTCACTAGGGCATTTTCAAACAAAGATGGGAAAACACCTGATGACAAGCTGACATTTACAATGTTTGTGATGGAAGGAGGTAAAATATCTAAGCACTTAAGAAGAAGGCTTGTGGATATTGGGTCTAACTGGCAACTTGTTGGCTTGGCTTTCAGAATAATCGCCTTTATTTATATCAGCATCAGAGACTGGTCGAAATTTGTGAGAAGAAGAATCCAAGAAGAATATCATCCAAGAAGAATATCACAGGAATGCTGTCAGGCACCGATATCAAATCCAATGATGAATATCCGAAATCTTGTTAGCAAAATAGTGATAAAACACTTGCGGCAGCTGTGAAGCAGGATAGACAGTGGGCAGTGGCATTGCCTTGCTAATTACAGTCATTCGATTGTGTATGTCAAAAAGTGTTCTGGAGGAGGTGCAATTATTTACTTGGGCCTGAAGATATGATGTCTTGGCCTTGTTGACACATTCTGCAATGCTTAGCGGCGTTATAAATCTTTGTGGATGGTGCGTCCAGTCTTCCACCAAACATGCTCAGCTTGCTGGAGAGTATGCTTCAGGTCACAGAGCTCAACATGGACCTGTGAATACCAAGGTGCATATTTAGACTGGCGCATCAGACGTCGAGACGCCGGGGCATGGTTATCAACAATTCTACGCAAAACACAGTCAAGTTGCTCAGCAGAGGGTAGCTGGAGCATAACCATTTGCAGTTGTGCTTTGAATGCGAGCATATCAACTCTGCGCAATGGATGAGCGAGTCTAAAAACTGGCGCCGATGATGGGCATCTGTGATCAAGTTCAATCAATACACAGTTATGATCAGATGTGAGATCTTGAGAAACATCAACTGCCTGCACTAATTGGTCATCAGGTCAATGCATGACCCAGTCCAAGATGTGATCTCTTTTATGAGTGGGGTGCAAAACAGACTGGATGAGACGAAAAGAGTGCAACAATTCTGACATTTTTACTGTGTCAGGATGAGACTTGTCAAAATGGACATTGACATCTCCAAGACGCACTGCAGGTCCATTGAGTGCATCGCTATGGTCGAGCATATCATGAAATTCCGAAGAAAAAAGTAGAGGCTGTGAGTTTGTTCTTGGCGGGGGTCTATAGATGCAGAACAGATATATCGAGCAATAGGGAGCCGAAAAAGAGACGTACACATTCAAAAGATGTATGAGGGAATGATAAAGCAGCAGTAAAAGACAGGTACTTCGCAAGTGATGATTTGTAGATAATAGCGATGCCGCTTCCACGTGCAGACATTGAAAAGACATTCATTTAAACTTAGTTACCGTAAACATTTCCTTTGGAATTTTCTGAAGTATCCATGTCAACAGGTGAGCTACTTCTTGGGCCAGCGTTATCCCTGGGGAAAAAAGTAACAGTTTATGCGCTTTTGTCAAAATTCAAAGACACCAAGCTTGATGTTCATGGCTTTAACTTTGATTTTGACTATAAGAAATAATAACACAAAGGCAAGTAGTAAATCTCTCATAAAAGTTTTTATAAAATATTGTTATTGTACATTCTGTTTATAATGTATTAAGAATTTTTCTTTCATGCTTTGTGAGCCATTTCTTTGAACTTTAAATACAGTGGTACCTCGACATACGAGTGCCCTAAGATACGAGTGTTTTGAGATACGAGCCTCCGAGTGAGCGATATTTTGCTTCGAGATGAGAGCAAGATTTGAGATACGAGGAATCGCAGACTACACTGCTGCACACGATCCCAACATGCGGGGCAGATGTTGGGGTCGTGTGCAGCGTCTAACAGTTTCTCCCAACTCAGACTAGACCTCAGTCTGTGTGCTTGTTTCCCTCGTGTTCGAAGCATTTTTGATAAGTTGAGTTCGCGTTTTTTGCTTTTTGTACATTTACAAAACATTATCATTAAACATTATAAAGATGGAGGAGGTTATCTCTACAAGAGATATAAAGGAGATCTTGGGAATGTGGGAGAAAGTTGTAGAGTTCGTGGACAAAAATCACCCGAAAAAGTTGCACCTGGTCGTGCATCGGAGTTGTTCAACGAAACTTGCCTCACTTCCACAATATCCTGAAAGGGAGGAAGAAACAAACCTCTTTGGACAGTTTTTTTTTAAAATCTGCAGGTGAAAATGAGCAAAGCGTGACGAAAAAAGCGAAGATCAGTGACGAAAATTAAGCGCTTTGGTAAGCACTTTACTTTTTCTTTTATTATGTTTTTATAGAATATGTATTTGTTATTTATAAATATATGTTTCTGCTTGTAAATACATTTTTATTCTTCAAAATCACTTAACAAAAACAACTGAGGTGGTGTTTCGGGAGCTGGAACGGATTAATGGCATTTCAATTAATTTCAATGGGGAAAATTGCTTTGAGATACGAGCAATTTGACATACGAGCAAGGTTACGGAACGAATTAAACTCGTATGTCGAGGTACCACTGTAATTTAAATAATGCAGCTATTGTGTGATAACATATTTAACAGAATAATTCTCATATAATTTTAAAGAACATTTCTTAAGCTCATGACTACAGGCTACACTGAATCACGGAGAACCAAATATTACAATTCATTTCATACTACTTCTTCTGAGATTGATGGGTGGCTACTTCTTCTGCTCTCTCTCTGTTTGCATGGATTCATAAGCTTTGATGGTTTATGCTAGATATCATAGGGATAAGCAGGGCTTCTGCTTACGCAAAAAATTGCGTACAGTACGCATTAAAAGTTCGGAGGACCCCTTCAATTTTCGTCAAAGGGGTCCCCTTCAAATATAGGCGAAGAACAGGGACCCCTTAAAAATCTGAAGGGGTCTCTGGGACCCCAAAGAATTTAGCCTTAGCAGAAGCCCTGGATAAGGGTCTTGAGCCTTTCAGAGTTCTGGTCTTTTAAGAAGAACGGCATGGCTTAGGTAACTCCCATTTCTAGTTGGACATGCTGAGATCTTTGTAAGGTGTCTTCTTACTGAAGAAGTTCATGTACTGGGATATGAGCTCTTTGTATTGGCAGTTGAGGCCCTGCCTCCTGAAGTAGCTGAAATGTCTTTTAAGGGTTGTGAAGACAGCCTCTTTATTTTCTTCCTGAGCACGAGTACTTTAAGGCTGTCTTCTCTAGAAACTGTTGACCATCTTTCCCATTTCACAGACTAGGGTACCTATGACTAGGTGCAGCTCCAAATTTGAACTCTTTCTAGTTTACTAGAGTGGCCCTATGCTCCTCGAGGAGTATCAAGGAATAACGAACAAAACTAGTTTGCTGGTAATGGTCTTTATTGCTATTCTTCATGATGTCAAGGCACATTCCATGACTTCTCTAACTGCTTATGTGTAGACCTGGGACAGAATACTAAAGTTTGTCCCTGCCAGCACTAACTTTCAGATGTCCGTTCATTCTCTCAATCTTTTCAAGGTGAGTCTTCTGTCTAGTGTGACTCCCAGGAGTGTTTGTGGCTGACAATCTTGTTTGCAAGGGAGTGGGGAGAGAGAAAAGGGTTTTGGATGTCTAGGTGGTGTTGATTCTGAGGCTTTAATTCTCTGTCCAACAAGCAATGACGCTGATGATTTCCTACAGTCTGTAGATCACTGTGTTGATATGTCCTGGAGTCGATTTCCTACAGTCTGTAGATCACTGTGTTGATATGTCCTGGAGTCCACATTGCTGAGTCATCTGCAAGCAGGCTATTTGAGATATGCTTGGTTGGTTGCTTTGGTGGTAAAGTGCTCGCAGAGGTGATTCTGCACCACTATGATAGGGGTGTGTGGAAATCAGAGCACCTGGAGAAAACCAACAATCGCTGGTCCTGTAAAGAGGTGTTCCATATAAAGTATCTTGAATGTGATCTAAACCCTAGGAATATCTCTCTCTCCAGTGGTGATAAGTAAGTTTCTTAACCACTACACTATCAGGCAAAGGTACACCACTCCTTTCGCATGGACCCCTTCCAGCAGTGTGATTTTCTTGCCTATTGCACTTGCATCGAATAGGTATTGGTGGATCAACATGAACACGTACTCTTGTTCTGGAGTTGTTCCATAAGGAACCCATCTTTCCAGAACTTGTCCAAAGTGTGGACAAAAAATGTTTTTTCTTCTCTCAGTTTTCAATGTCTTTAACTAGGAGGGCAAATAGGTCTTCTAATCATCTGGACTTCTTGTAGCCAGTGTGAGTAGCCATGAGAATGTTGATTTCAGGTTAGAGATAGGGCAATTACCAATTCTTCTAGGTGTTAGTCCATGCAGTTTGGAAAACTGATAGGTCTCTAACTGCATTTTTATCTTTGCTTTGTTTGCTGGGGATGATTTCCGCTTCTTTTCGGATAAAACGCACTGCGCCTGTTTTTCAGCTCATGATGAAGATGAGAAGCAAAGCATCTCTGGAGAAGGTAATGAGGCAGTTCAGTATCTTGTCAGTGATCCCATCAGGGCCAGGAGTCATTCTTCACACCCACCCTACGTTTTTCCTTCTCAGGTGTCAGCTTCCAGGCTTTCTATGCATCAGTCTTTGATCTAACCCATGTTCAGTCTGCAAAACTTAAACCACTTATATCCCCAACCTCATGACATCCTCTTTGTATCTTTCTTTTTTTTTTTTTTGCAACCTTTAATTGGTGACAAGTGATAAAAGTAGGTGCCAGTGTATTACCAACTTCCTGCACCCAAACTCAGAAGATTGGTGATCAGCCAATCAATATAAAAATCTATTCAACTGCTATCATTTTAGATAACTGTTTCAAGATCAGTTCAAAGAACATCAACTATAAGTTTTTAAGTTCTGCATTGTCTAAACACACGCTTTTGTAAATTTTGTACCCTTCAGTGAAATATTACAGCAATTCTGCCAAATCCTAGAATATATTTTTTTCAGCAAAGATTGTCAACTCAATCAATACTCATGTTTAATAATTTCCTTCTTTGCCACATAGCTAATATCTCTAAAAACTTGTTAGTCATGGCAGAACTTATTTTTGAGTCAGTGCTGACTGAACTACGAAGGACTTAATGGCATCGTCAATTTACAAGCAGCTAGTCAGCAAAAACAGCAATGCTTAAATCCCCAGCAGAAACTATTTCGCATCCACGTGTCAATTTCTGACTCATTTAGAAAAATGAACACATACTCTTTTCTACACAAAATTAATACTTAAGTGGTTAAAAAATTAGCAAAATATCATTGTTAGCAAATTTCAAAACAATGAATTTTTCCAAATGGAGTAAAACTTCCCTATTAAGACTGCTAAAATCCATCCAAATCGGGTCGTAACTTAGTAGGAAGATCAATTAGTCTGCTTTCATTCCATGAACCATGAACTGAAATACCTATGAATTTAAGTTCATTTACTTAAATGATGAAATAATAATGATCTTAAAAACCACATCATGCCTTTTTTTTTTTTTTGGTCGTTTTTGCTTTTGTCGCTCGGTCATGCTTAATCTACCATTATTAGGCTGCACTGAAGATTTATAGGGGGCTCGTCTCTTCAACCAAAAATCATATCACACCTGCTATATCTATATCAACCTCCCACCTGTTGAAACCACACCATGACCACACATTCCCACGAAAAACCATACCCTCCCAACACAGAAAGTCAAATCAACATAGGAACAGGCTAAATGAACAGCCAAGCAGTGACCTATTCCATATAAACCAAACTTCTGCATACAAACTAAAGAATAATTTTGGTGATGGGATGATTTGGATCCATTCAATTCAGGCGGATGGTAGAATGACCAGTGACCCAAGGAATAGTCAAAATGTACTTAATTTCGATTTCTGCCAAAAATTGTAATCGTAAACAGTCAGCAAAAAGTAGTTTAATTTAAAATGCAATTAATCTTTTTCAACACAAGACTTATACTAAAAGGTTGTAATAGAGCCTAATATGTCGGTCGTATGTCGGGTTGGAGAAGTAGTCGTAAAAGAGATGACATTTATATAGCAAAATATGTCCTGTAAAATGTTCGGGTTTTAACTAAGAGGTTTTAAATAAAAAGGTCTGAACAAGGAGGTTTTATTGTATAAGTGAATCTCATACCTACTTTTAAAACAGACAGCATGCAACAACAGGAATACCTTGTTATAGTTGAAAAGGAATTAAAATCTGCCCAACTGTCTTCCTGTGCCTCAGATTTGTCAAAGTTAGCCCAACCTTCACGTGACTCTGCTGGCAGACTATTACTTTCCCATGGTGAGCCAGTGTCCATTGCAGACGATTCAATTTGTGATGACTGTTGACTACAGGTTAAATCTGCTGGCCAAGATGCTAAAATTAAAAAAAAAAGTTTACACTATTAACACAAAATGCTAGTCCAGAAAGCTCTTATAAAATGGTTATATGAGAAATTTTCAGTATTTTTGCAAGATTTTTGAACTCACAGCCTGTTGACATGCATACTTTGGCATACTTTCAGACCTATCAATCTGGCAGGTAGAATGTTATTTTACTCATCAGGTACTCAAAACCTATTCATAAATAATGTGACCTAGTTTTGCTGGTTTTGAATAAATGCTAAGAACACAAGGATACAAATCAACTGCAATGGCAGTGTACAACGTATACAAATTATCTTTGCCATTCTCAATCAGTTTTGGAAACAATACCAGGGTGTTTCGGGTGATGCTAGACTATCACCTGTAGAACATTATCTTTACCCACAAAGACCTGATGACCAGGGACACTTTTAGGAACTGGCAGCTGCCTCATTTTCCCACCCTTGCTTCTCCTTCTGTTTTGTATCTGCAAGCTTTCCTTCCACTTATATGTAACTATTTTGTTAAAGTGCATTAAGCTTGATGCAAGAAATGCTCTATAAAAATTCTTTATGAATTTTAAAAATTATCTGTTAAATTAATATCCAATAACATAACATTTTCTTCTGTAGAGCAGTCTTACCTTCTGATGTGTCTATATCCATTTTTTCTGCAGCTCCTGTGATGAATGGCACACTAACTGTTGCAGTAGTACTAACTGAAGAACTTGCAGCAGAGGATGGCTGTTGAGCAATGGAATGGGGCGAATCCAATTCTTCTTCACTATCAGTGCTGTCATCGCTACTACTGACCTGTACTGCTTCTCCCTGTAAACGCCTGAATTACAGATCATACGGTATTACACAAACAGGACTGTTTGTATAGACAGAAAGATAGTGGTCAGAGCTAAAATGTTGCGGCAATGGGTGTATATAAATTGATGTCCAATCAAAGCATCTTTTCCATTTGGTTGCAAGATTTGATGGATCAGAAACTAAAGTGATGTCAAACTATAGATTTTAAATCCTAACAAATGAAAACCCCATCTCTACAAACAGTATTCATTTAAAAAGGCCAATGGAGTAAAAAAAAAAATTCTAATTTTGACATTGTGAGAACTTGAAATCTGAATTTCTGAGGCCCAACTTTACCCCTTGCATCCAATTAGACATGGCATCTGCTGTCAAAGGGAAATTAAATACTTAAAATATTAATCAAATAGTCAAGATCTAAACTTTTTCAAAGTTGCTTCGCTTTTTCACTTATGTCTTTATGGATTTAAAAAAAAAATGACCCCACCAATCATTTGCCAAACATTCTTTGCATAAGAAAATATGTTTGTCTCAGGAAATTTTTTCCATCTATTCTAAACAAGGCACACTTAACAGTTAAGCTTGTTAAAAAGAAGAAAAAAAAATAACTACTGAAAACCAACCCAGAGCGAGTCTGTTTTGCATTTCTGTCAAAGGTAAGTGGTTTCTCAACCCAAATGTCTTCATCACTATCGTCATCATCAAATTGTTGAATCCGCTCGTTACAAGCTTGCTCAAACATAGTTGAGTTTGGGTGCTAGAACAATATAAGATTCAAAACAATTGATATATATGTCAAGTCTAATCAAATCTCCTAGTTTTGTTTAACGTTTCCAACACCTTTCTTATGAACATGCATACTATAATTTTTCTAGATGCATTAAATTATCAGAGTGCCTTATATTATGATCGTTGAAATGACATTCTTGATAAAGGGGTGGTGGTGAGTAGGATTTGTGCTTAAAGCCGTGCAGCCAGGGCAACAAATAGTATTTTTACCTTCAAAAGTTTAGGGACAAAAACCTATGAGTGGAAAAAAAAGACCATAACATTCTTTTAAAAAAGCCAATGCAAGAAGTAAACAATAATGTAAGGAGTGGGTAAAGTGTAAAAATGAGTGTTGTGGCCCAAAAAGCCAACAAACCATAAAATCAAGACATTTCTCAGAACATAAAAATCTTAAATCTGATGACAGAGTCCTATCCTCCTTAAAAATGTAAAGACTGATGCCAATGGGATAGACCTAAACAAAGAACTTGCTGTAAAAAACTGCCATCGGATATTCTGGAGCTCAAGACAAACAAAATATGTACCACATGAAACCCTCCTCTACTTCACAGACAAACTGGTGGTGATTTACCTCGTAAGGGCTGTCTCTGTGTGGCATAGGTGTGTACTAACTTTAATCTAGTAAGGACCACCTCCTCCCGCCTCACAGGATGGAACGAAGTGGTCAAAAAGACAGGGATCACATGTAGTTTATTTTGGCCCAGAGGGTACCAGTGGCGTTTCCATAGGCACTGAACATAGGCTGAGAAGATAAATTTACAATCTGATGATACCAGCAAGTGTAATTTGCCAGGAGACTTACAAGCAGCCTTGGCAGTCTGGTCTGCTTGAAGATTGCCTAGGATACCAGCATAACACCCCTAAAACATGTTCTTTGCCGACAAACGCGTCCCTGACAAGTTTCGAAACGGACCAGGGTGATGCGACATTTTCTGAAGCCACACTGTAGGTTGAAGAATCCAAATAACACAAATACACTTCACGTAGAATTGGTTGATCCTTCCCAGAAGGGGGTGGGGGGTGGGTGGGTTAAAAAACTCTTTGGTCGCTTCGCGTAACTCGAACGCCATACACACTGGCCGTGTCAGTGAGGCGGTTTCTGGGCTCACAGCAGAGGTACTCTGTGGTGATGTCACGGGGGTAACTGTGCTCCTAGCCCAAGTGCTGCAGGGTGTTGGACCAAGAGGTGATCAAGGAATGGTACGGTGAGGCAATTCTTCCTCATCAATCAGCCCATACAATAAAAAAACCTCATCTAGGCGAGGCTAATCCACAAGGAGTCAGTCCCGCGCCACGTCCAGCGTCGGTTGACTCTACCCTACTCTACTGACAGATGAGAAGGATAAAACTGCAGTATGACAGGGAGATGTTTCCATCAAAGCCCTTTACCCCATTAACTTGGGCATACCGTGCTGGGTAGAAGACTAGGTTCACGTGAACAGCATTTTCAAATTTGAGTATGTTTTAGACAAACTAAATTAACATCATGACTTTAAAAAAAATATAAAAGCATAAAATGAAGAAAAAATATTTTGTGATTTTAATTTTGTATTTGACTGACTTCTACAATATTCTTTCTATATAGTAAAAGAACAAGAAATTTGAATTTTGCTACTTGCAACCAGTATAAGCACTAATTTATATTGTCAGGAAACAAAGGATGTATATTTTTTAAAAGTGGTTTAGACACATCATGCCACTCAGCTTTTGATACCTAGATCAGCCATATCAGCAGTAAATGCACTACAATGGTCTGAATCACAGAGACACCTGTGAATGAATACTAAACCTGTTTACCCTTTGGATGACAAAAGTTTCATTTTTTTCAGCAAAAACCTCTACTCACCAGTTTGATCAATTGCAGAACAGAGATATACACTATTTCACCTTTTTTTGTTCATTGCTTTTTAATAAGAAAGTGGCATCCACAATGTATTCAGATTCAATCATTCACTCTTATATTCCATGTAGAATAATTAAAATTTTCTTAAAGAATTGACTTTATTGTTGCTGTAATATTTTATTGATATTGTTATCTTGTTACTGCAACAACCAAAAACCTTAACAATCCAGAAAGCTGTTTTATTGTCTATAATTTTCTGGTTATTTTTTAGTGAAGTCATTTGTTTGAGCAGGAGAGGAGCCAGAATTTTACTTTCTACCCATCAGTGATGACATTTTGGTGCAAACAGAGAAGCAAGCAAAAGCTATAAAGGGATTTTTGTACTGGAACACAAATCCGGAATAAATATTTCTAATGAACAAGAAAATGGTTATAGGAAAGGTTCTGAATTTTGAATGAGAAATGGGATCACTAAGAGAAAATCCACATTGCTGAACATGAATTTTAGATCAAAGGGAAGAAAACAATGGCGGAAAACATACTGCCTCAGCTGCCTCCTTTTAGACTTGTTACACCAACTGGACGCATTTTTATCCTGGTCTTAAAGGCAAAACTTCATGTGGGTGTTTTTTAGAAGCACAAGGTGCTGACTTTTACAAGCGGTCAATCTCTCCTAATTGCTACCCTGACCCTAAGGCAGGGTGGAGATCACAGGTGGTGCCGACTACCCTGGCAATAAAGCGTCTTTCTCAGCTGAGTACTTGCTGCTGGCATTTAGAAAGCTGAAGTGAAACGGTTTGCAACTGAACATACTGTCAGGGTTAGTACCAACAATTGAATGCATTCTCCATAAAATAGAGAGAAAAATAAAGGAGAAAAAGATAAACAGTGGAAATGACACAAAGATAAAAACAACTGAATTTTAAAACTTTATTTTTATTGGATTCGTCTATCTTTCTTTATCCATGTATATCTTTCTTTACTCATAAGAAATGACAACATTCAACATTTTCAATTTATTCCCCTGGTGACTGACATAAAGTACATCTGTGTTTGGGTGCAATGTTAGTACTTTTACAAATGGGCAACAGTTCACTCCTGTAATACAGAGCCCATTCACCATCTACAAAAGCATCATTTCAAGCAGAACAGTCTCCTATGACTGAAGGATTAATGTGATGACAGATGCGGTTCCCAGTCACTTAATCCCCAGACACTTAATCCCCGACACTTAATCCCCGACACTTCATCCCCTAGACTTTTAATCCCTAAGCACTTCATCCCCAGACACTTAATCCCTAAACTAAATCCTTAACTATAAAAATTATGAAGTCAGCGAAAAATTAATTGAAATTCAAATAATTCAAATTCAAATCATGCTATTAACTTCAACGTCATTTGAACATCTACAACATTAGTTAAAGTTCATATAAGCTAGTAAATTTAATGTTCTTCAACAATATGATATGAAAATTGTTCTTGAGTGTTCGCGAGGTAATTGTTGTTAATCAACATGAAAGGTAAGCTAATGATCGGAGGTACAGAAGACGATCCATTGACTCATATCTCTCTACAATGTTGCTAACTCTCCTGGCTAACTCAGCGTATTTCCTCTTTGGACGTTTCTCTGTGCCGGCGCATGATTGTAGAACAGACGCCTTGTGTAGCTGACAATCCTTACGTAGACCATCAAGAAATGTTCACATCGTTGGATTATGACAGGAGAAGAGAGATTGAAGGGCGTGATGCCAACCCTCCACAGAGTTGTTTGTTCGTGTTATAGAAGCATTTAACAATGCTTTATAAAAGAATCAGTGATTAGAAATCACACATTGCTCTGTACAGGAATAAGTGTGTGGGGATGATGTATTCTAATTCAATGCTTTGACAGAAGCATTACATAATGCTTTATAAAGGATTAAGTGCCTGGGGATTAAGTGTCGGGGATGAAGTGCTTAGGGATTAAAAGTCTAGGGGATGAAGTGTCGGGGATGAAGTGTCTGGGAATTAAGTGACCGGACACCGACAGATGCAAGGCATGCATGTCAAAAAACTTCATTTCACACTGGTGAAGTTACTTTGGCAGTATCGACCCACATGGTTCTAAATCTTCAGCACATCACCAAAGAGGATGACGTGAGCACCCAGCGGCAGGAAGAAGTGGGGGCCAGAGAATGTATGAAAGTATAAATATGTCAGGTGTCATTATTCAAAAGCATGTTCATGACTGTAACGTGGCAATAAATTAGTTTTACTCGTTTTAGTTCGGTTGTCTGAAAACGAAACAAACCACACCAGAGCCAAACTAACAGCGCTGTATATACAAGCTCTGCCTTCTTGCTTCCAGCCTTGGATTTTATTGTGCATTTACAGATTACTTCCCAGAAGTGCATGAGTATCTGTCACGGAAGTGCAGATAGTGGTAAGAAAATGGTCTAAAAGAACGAGCATTGAATTCAGTAGATGGACATCACTGTCATTTCCCAGATTTAGGGTGTAAGAAACAAAGTATACATACCTGAAAAATAATAATACCTTAATGTGAACGCTAGGGTAGACTAACCTGCAAGCACGTCGCTCTAAAAACTTAGTGGAATGCACACATAGACCATAGATGTAAGCATGGACTACAAGCTGAATATTGTATCCCCACTTATGAGGAAAGATAGATAAGAGATACAGAGAAAGAAAAAAAAAAAAGCAATAAAAATAAAATTTGAAAATTCAGTTGTCTTTATGTTTGTGTCATTTGCCCTATTCATCCTTCTCTACATTATATATTCTAGTTTTATTTGTTTGTGGAGAATACATTCAGTTCTAACCATGACAGTATGTTCAGATAGAAGTCGTTTCGCTTCAGTTCTCAGAAGCTACAGCAAGTGCTGGTCGGGTGACAAAGACATTTTATTGCTAGGCTAGTCGGCAGTGCCTGTGATCTCTACCCTGCCTATTTTCCAGGTAGTAGTTGGAGACGACTGGACACTGTTAGTCAGCACCGCCACCTGTACTCCTACCTTCCTTCACAAGGGTGATACCATTCAACTATGTCGGCCAAAAGAAGCTCCGCCTTTAAATCTTAAGAGGACACATTTTGTACATGAAAAAAGTGGTTGTAGCCGCCATGGCAACGTCCAAAATGAGTTGAGAGTTCAGTCATTACTTTAATATAATTTTTTGACCACTTCTACCATTCCTTTAAACTTGCAAAACATTTCTATCGCAACTCAAAGTACCTAAATTTCTAAAAATCTTAAAATTCTGTGTTAAGTAAAGATCTGATTTACTCCTAAAATATTTCTTTACTCACAATGAAGCAGATAAATAATTTTATTACTGCAATTTGAAATAAACGAAATCATCAACAATAAAAAAAGCATGCTCGTAAAATGCTTTTTACTAAGATAAATCATCACTGTTATTTGAATACTTCAGTACACACAGCGACTTCATTGGCTTGAATGTTGAAATTGATACTGGATATCCTGTCAGAAAATGGTGCACTGAAAATATACGAAAAAAAGAAAACAAATCTGTACTCTACTTTCCAATGAAAGTGAAAACATTGGCCACTGGTTGATTCAACTGCACACAGGTCCAAGTCGACCATGCCCCTTAGTCAATTCATCCACAACCCAAAGACCATTCAACCATAATCCTGAGTTAATTTCACCACAGCCATAGTTGATTTGACCACTGGCCTCAGTCCATTTGACCACCGAGTACAGAAGTTACTATTCAGTGTGATGATACACTCGCTAATTTTATGTAAATGAAATGACTTTTTCCCCCTATACAAATTAGTCATGTGATATAAGTAGGTCAGTCGTCTCTGTTATCAAATGAAAAAAATAAACTGTTAGAAGTAATGTGGCTTATGGATGCCTATGTCTGTGCAAGGAAAAAATTCCTTGCTTAGTTTAATTTACTCAATTGCAGAGCAATTGGCATGCACTGCCATATGGTTCAGCCACACTTTTATTTAAAAAATGAGTAAAGCATTTACAAAAAATGCAAAAATGCCAGATTGTGTAGAAAACTCTGGTTTATTATTGACTTGAACTTGGATCTTCTCTCAAACACACACCAAATGCATCAACCAAGGATAATAGCATATCAAACTTCACTTATTTCATGGATAAACTATTGGATAGACGATGACAGGGTCTAATCAACTATGAGCAGTGATTGAATTGACTTTGGGCTGTGGTCGTGCTCAGATAAACTCATGCTGCGGTCGAATCAACCAGCCCCCAAATCAACTTTTAAAAAACCCAAAAACTATTAAGAACTGTTCCAGAAGTTAAAATTTAAAACAGACATGCTGATATTCGGTATCACAAAAAATGACATAAATACTGTTACAAAGTGGTTAACAATGGTTTTTCTGTCTTCATCACTGTCAACTAGCTCAGATTTGTTGCGTCTCAAACAAAATGATTAACATCCAAAAGCCTTCTTTCAAGTACCCTGCTTTGGCTATTCTAGATTCATCACAAGAAAGTTGGCCGCAAAAGATTAATGACACTAAATTTATAAATTATCATTACTTACTCAATTTTATCCTCCTGTTCAGCAAATTCCTCTTCATTGAACCCAAACTGGTCTATGAAGTTGCTTGTCATCTGTTGCAACTGGTAATCAGAGAAGGCCTGATAAACAAATCACATAGTGGTGATATCAAAGTATGCCAACAGTGAAATAGACAAATATACAGTAGACATATGTGCTTTGTGAACAGATACTGAGATTCAAAATTATTTTCACTTACATCCTGGAATGCCAAAGAATTTATTACCAAGCCAAGAACATTCCATGGTATGACAATATAACTTTATAATGATTGTAAATACTGTTATCAACAGACAAATAATACAATAGTATAAAATGACTGCAGGAAGTTAAAAAAATTCAAATGCATATTTGTTTTTAAGGTCCTGTTAGCAGCAAAGTCCATATAACAGTTTAAAAAAAAGATATGCATAAATAAAATAATAGCAACTACACAAAAATACCAATCGACAAAAGAGTATGCCTAAAAGAGGCAAACTGTGCCCTTTTCAGGTGGGAGTATTGGACTGAATGCAAATGATATCACAGATTTTTTTGCACTATTCAGCTGATCAGGAAAATAAGAAAAGAATTTGCAGCCTGCAGGTGGCAAAATAATCCTTTAAAAGGTTGACCACACCTTCTGTTGGGTTTTTGAAAAAAGCCTTTGTCACTCTTGATCTTTAGTTTGGAGGTTCTTATTAAATGTACGTGCATACGTTAATATAAAACAGGTGTGTCACTATTTAATCCTTTGGTGGCTCACGGACTGAAAGTGTATGTCGAGTGTATGTTGAATGGATTGGAACATTAGTTGGAAAGTGTTAAAGGTGACTGAAAGTGCGTAGTGAACACAGTTCACCAGTAGGGTTTGGCCAAAACGAGTTATGGAGGTTTACTCAGGCCAGGGATACCATGAGAAGAAGACATGCCGGAGTCACGAGTAGTTACAGGTTTTAATTGTTTAAACTGAAAGAGTTGGAGCTCTACTGGATAAAGAAGAATTGCCTCCCAGGACCATTTAGGATCAACATGTTTTGGGTCAGCACCAAGCAGCATGTGGGCTAGGAGACAATGACATCACCGCGGATTGCCTTCCCTGTGACCCCTGGAACCGCCTGACCGACGCAGCCAGTGTGTATGGCCGTCGTGTATGTATTTGTGTAATGGGATACTTGTTGGCGGGACATGTGGAGAGTGACGACCCTAAGAGGGATGATGAACTGTGAGTCATGTACTCAACAATTGCTAAAGAGATCATAAGATAATAGAAATGAAACTTTGTTGATGAACAGAACTGTGTGAGGCATGTGATTTTCATACATCTATCTATTCCTCTTCGTGCATCAGGTTGCACATAAGGCCTCAACCAGAGTCCGCCACCGATGTCGATCGGATGAAACCCGCTCTAGGTGACCCCATGTCCAGCCCTTTCCCTTCATCTCCCTTTCCACTGTTCTTCTCCAAGTTTCCTTTGGGCGGCCTCGTTTTCTTCGGCCGTCTGGAGTCCATCGTAGGGCGACTCTGGAAAGGTCTGCTGTCTGCTGGCGGAGCACATGTCCAATCCATCGCCAACGCCTTCGTTGAACCTGCGTGGTGATGGACTCGGTTTCAGTTCTTCGGTGGAGTTCTTCGTTGGTGATGGTGTTTGGCCAAAAGATGTTAAGTATGCGCCTGAGGCATCTGTTATGGAAGACGTCAAGCTTGTTACTGATGGTTTTGGTCATCTTCCAAGATTCTGATCCGTAAAGGAGGGTGCTGATCACATTTGACTTGAAGATTCTCAGCTTGATCTTCTGGCTGATGTTTTTTGCCTTCCATGTGCTCCTGAGTGAGGCGAAGGCCTGGCTGGCTTTCGCCAGTCGGGCTCGAATCTCCACCTCCGCATCCCCAGTGTTTGACATTTTGGACCCAAGATAGGTGAAACTGTCAACTTCCTCAATCTCTTCTCCATTTAGTTTGATGCTGTCTTGGACTCTGGCGTTCACTCTCATACTTTTCGTTTTCTTTGTGCTGACCTTCAAGCCAAGGTTTCCAGCTGTTTCTGAGAAGGCCTTTTTTTTTCCTGCATGTCTTTGGTGGCGTGTGACAGCAGGGCAATGTTCATCAGCAAAGTCTAAGTCTTCCAGCGCTGTTGTTGCTGTCATAGTCATGGTCCATCTGATCCCTCTCCTCTCACTGTCAGTGGAAGTCTTCATGGTCCAGTCCATGGCCAGGATGAAGAGGAACGGCGACAGAATGCAGCCCTGCTTCACCCCGGTACTGACGTTGAAGGGTCTGTGAGCTCCGTGTCACAGACAACCTGGGATTTGAAATCGCTGTACAGGCATTGCAATGACCTGAACAAGTTTTGCAGGGACTCCATAATGCCTCAGGATCTTCCATAAGGATTCGCGGTGGATGCTGTCAAAAGCCTTCTCCAGGTCGATGAAATTGATGTACAGCGGTGTGTTCCATTCGTTGCTCTGCTCCAGAATCTGTCGCAGAATGAAGATGTGTTCAGAGCAGGATCGCCCAGGGCGAAATCCTGCTTGCTGTGGTCGGAGGTCTTTCTCAAGAGTTGCCGTCAGTCTTGACAAAACAATCTTGCTGAAGACCTTGCTGGTGTTATGCCCCTCCAATTATTGCAGTCTCCAAGATCTCCTTTCTTGGGTAACTTGAAGATGAGCCTTGTCTTCCACGCAACAGGGACCTGCCCTGATTCCCAAATTTGCCTGAAGATTTCAGTCAGCTTGGGAGCTGTCACATTTATATCTGCTTTCAACATCTCTGCTGTTATTCCATCTGCCCCTGGTGCTTTGCCGCTCTTCATTGTCTTGACTGCTGCTGTCACTTCTTCAAGGCTTGGTGGGTCTGTGCAGATGTCAAGGTCTATAGCTGCTGGCTGGATGTCCGCAAGCTGAGGGGGATCTGGTCTGTTCAGAACCGACTCAAAATGTTCCCTCCAGCGCTGTAGTTTTCCTGCCTCTCCCTCGATGACATTACCGTTCACGTCTTTCACTGGCACATCACTGTTCTTAAACCCGTTGTTTAGCTGTTTGTTTATCTTGTACAGTGTCTTCAGGTCATTTTTACTTGCTGCATTTTCTGCTTCATCTGCCAGTTTCTCTATATGGTCTCTTTTGTCGGTTCTTGCCATCCTCTTTACCTCTTTGTTTAGTTTTGTATATCTTTGTCTGTTGTTCCTTCAGGCGTTCAGATCTCGTGCTGTTGATTCTTTGTTTGACTGACTTTCTCTCTTCTATCTTCTTCCATGTCTCTTCTCTGATCCACTGTTCTTTCTTTTCGTTGGAAGCCCAGTATTTTCTCTCCTGTTTCCTGTAAGACTCGATTGAAGTCGTCTAAGGTCATCTCTTGTTGGTCTCCTAGTGCTGGAACCTGTTCTTTACTTCCATAGCAAAGGCCCTTTCGGTGGCTGGATTTTTTAGTTTGCCGGAGTCCACTCTCTGCTGACGTGCCTGTTTTCCTCGTGATCGACGTAGCTTCAGAGAAACTGTGGCTATCACAAGAGTGTGGTCACTGGCAATGTCTGCTCCTCTGTAGGCTCTAACATCTTGAAGTGAGCTCCTCCATTTTCGGTTGATGATGACATGGTCTATCTGGTTCTTTGTGAGATTTTCATACATAGATGGTAAGATTGGATTAAGTTGAGATTAATCGAGGAAGTGCCCCTGAGGTACACCTTGCATGTATCGTTAGACATTGTCGCCTACAGAGTATTGTGTTGAGGCAAGTTGTTATTTATGCACCCGTGTTTTGTAATCTGTAAAGTCCTGAGCCAGTTAACAACTTGATAACATGATTTGGGCATCCTCAGGCAACTGTTTTGTTGTGTTTTGAAAGAATGCGCATTTGTCTGGTGCGAGTGTGTTGTAGAGCCACCCGAGCCATGACAGGTGTCAGTGCTTGAGCATTCATTTATAGCCGACTTTCAGCGTTGGGATGAGGTAGTGTTATGTGGGACAGTATGGTCATGACCGAGTCAATCTGACTCAGGGAGGAGGTTGATAAAGCTGGAGTGATAAGGTTTCTGGTAGAAATGACAAGGTCTTGTTCACCGATATCACATCAGTTGACTGTGCTTTAAACTATTTCCAGGAGTTGTGTGTTTATAAAAATAATATTATCATGACTAAGTTTAGCAACATTTTGCAGAAGTCAAGTTAAAAAAACTATAAATATTTAAAAGAGAGTCAATGTCTACTATGGTACATGTGTATTGATCAATTGCTCTTACCTGAAGAGTTAGTTCTCCTATAAATCTCTAATCGAGAGCAATAATAGCAGAATAAGGACAAAATGGAAGCGAAAACACAACGAAGACATAAATTATATGTTTCTAAAGGTCATTTTTCAACATTTAAATTTATAGATGCTTGAAGTTGTGGTTGCTAGAATGAAAGCAGACTGGTTGATCTCCCATGACCCTTCCCAGTTACGACCTGATTTTGATAGATTTTAGCAAGTCTTATTGTATTAACCCCATCCCAAAAAGGATAGTACCTGCAGAAATGAAAGAGGCCAGAAGTCACCCTAGGAGAATAACTCTGATCTGATTTCAACCGTGAACATTCCAGCAAACAACAGATAAATGCTTTTTGTGAAGTTAAGGATTAATGTACAATAACTTTGATAGTTCTGCAGTCCTATCTGCCCAAGGTCTCAAAAGCCACTTGTGTTTTGCCCTGGAGCAGAAAGTGTCCAGAGTGGAGGCATTTTAAAGATGAAAACCTCAACAGAATATTTCAAACCCGTTGTTTGTGTTTTGCTACACACTTCACATGACCACGATTGACTATTTTTCTTTAAAGCCATACTTGAAAGAGTTCAGGTTTATTCCTCTTGCTCCCCCACCATCTATGGTGCAACAAGGGGATGCAAAAGAATGCTACCACAAAGAGTATTTCCAGCAGGGATGCACTAGTGCTGTCAAAAGACAGACCAAACTATCTAGACCCCAGCCTTCTAAAAATACCACCATCATGTCAGGGCAAAAGAGTTGTGTTTGTGTAATGAGCTTCAACTGACTAGACTTCAACCATCATGATCCCCTCTTCCCCTGACACAGTTCGCCCTGCAAGGCAAGAGTCTATATAAGGCCACAGAAAAAAATACCCCCTCTCCCCTGGAACCTACGAAAAGGCGACTTTATGCAGAAAAAGATGACCTGAGAAAGACCAGTAGAGAAAAGGAGGATTTGTTTGTGGATGTTAATCACCTTGTCAGGAGGTTTTATCAACAAGAATGGAATCACAGTGAGAAATGTTTATGCTTATGAAATAAAGTCAGCAAAAACTAACCAGTGATAGGCCAATAAAACCCATAAACTAAATTAAAAAACATCATGCAAAAGCACAAAACATGTTGAAAAACATGCCATAGCCTTTGACGAGCTACTAAAACAATCTAAGAAACAAAAAACGAAAGCAGCAGATGAGGGAGAGTTTGCTAGAAAAGAACCAGGACAGAATGAGGCTGTGTGTTCACCTCAGCATGTGAACTCTGGAGGCCCAACGAGTGGTAGGGCATCAGTAGTTCAGACAGAAATACTGCACATCTTAACAAAATCTGCTACAAATTTTCAAACATTTTACATAATTAAATTTAATGATTTTCTTGTTAATTTTCCAGGCAACAGTATCTATTTTCAGAAGAAGCCACACAATATAAAGTTATTTCTTACTTGCTGCATGGCTGTATCCTGGGGAAATGGAATGTCTTTAAAATCAGAATCATCATCTTCACTGCTAGAAGCCAGTGGATGTCCTCTCTGAAATTAGAAAAAGAAAAGCAAACAACATGCTAGATACATTGTGCAGTCATTAATAACAGTAGCAAGCTTTCTCTGGCAGCAAAACTGGTGAAACTGTATGTGTCCCTCAACCAAAATTTAAAACACCAAACTGCTTGTTGTTTTAAGGAAATTGTGTGAGTGTGGTTATCTTTCTGTGAATTGATTGAACAAAGCTCTTGACTGTTACGCTCTTCAAGGAAAATTACAAATGGCAGACAACTCACATGCTTGATTTTAAATATATGTATACACACACTCAAGTAACAAATACAATGAAAAGTCAGTCTAAAATGTAAAATTATTTAAGCTTTTTGACATATAAAAGAATATATTAATATTAATAAACACATGTTTGTACAGCACTTAACTCAATATTAGTGTCATGATCAGAAGACTAATCCACTACATGAACATGAAGTGAAAATTACAGGTAACATCAAAGCATAGTCAGACTGTTATACAGGCCACAGCATGGCAAAAACAAGTTATTTATCTGTTGGGAAGCTCAAAAAAGGAGTTGGTATAGTCTAGATGGGGCAGCACTAGTGCAGATGCGAGTTTTTTGGTGGAAGAAACTGTTACTGAAGGTCTTATATGGCAAATTCTTTGAAGCTCTAGTAAGAGTGACGCATCAAGATTTCTCAATCTGAGAGAGTGAGGTACTCACACAAGAGAATGTGGAAGGTGGTGTAGCTTTAAAACTCACAGTTAAAGATGGTGAGAAATATCTCACTTTTGTCTTCACTTTACCATAATTTTTTTTTCATCCACTTATTCACTACTGAGTTTACGGTATTCCTTGTGGTATTAAGAGGTTTAATGGAGACAAATTTAAAAGGTACAAAAACTTAACACCTGAGAAATACTTACAAATTCAATAGCATTTTTCTTGTTGATCTCTGCAAGTGTGCCGGAAACAAATGATTCCCACTTTTGCTTATAATCTTCAGGCAGGTCTAAAAACAAAAAAATGATGCATGTCACACCACTTCTTCACTCTTTTCATTTTTTTTTTTTTTAAGGCCCTTCGCCCCTCCTGGGGCATAGGCCATCGACTACAGCCTTAATGTTGTCGATGTTTTGGTAGCAAGGATTTGTTTTACGGGGTGGGGTGCTGGCCCCACGCCCAACCCTCCTCCTTTTTCAGCCGGGCTTGGGACCGTCCTTGCGGAGGGCAGCCAGCCCTGTAAACAGATGCCACGTGCAGAGAAAGAACAGCATGCCCGAGACGAGAAATGAACTAAGGGCAGCCAACCTTCACTGTATTGGTGACAGGTGCTAACAGCGCTAACCGTTGCGCCACCGGGCCGCTCTACTCTTTTCATTGGCTACCAATTAAGGCTAGAACAGACTACAAGCTCTCAACGCTATGCTATGGATTCTTTGATGGCTTCTTTCTCCATTACTTTACTGTAATCTTGTCTGACCACACTCCTGCTCAACACTTCGCTCCTCATCAGACTCCCACAGTCTATCCCTCCTTCCCACAAAGTCACATACCGATAACGGCTGTTCTCCCTCTGTGCTAAGCAGGAATTCTCTTCACATTCGCCACTCAATTCAAAGGCTACATTTAAACATATTTGTTCTCTAAGTGCTATCCCCGAATCACTATCCTTAACTCACTCTTTTGCAATATTGTCTGCCATTTAACCATCATGTAACAACTCCATTTTAGACTGTTTAGACCTATATCCCTTCATACTTTTATCCATTGCTTTACGTTCCATTTGACAGTGTAGACAGGGACATCATCTGGATGCTGACGATCCACTATTGCATTCCACCTAAGCTCATAAACATCCTTTAGACATGCTTTTGAGACCCTACGCCTCATCTGGAACTCCCGAGCATTATCCTTCAGCAGTAAGACCTGCATCTTCAACACCAATGAGAAAGCAGTCCTACTGTATGGTTCTGAAACCTGGAGAGTGACAAACACCATCAGCAACAAGCTCCTGACCTTTACCAACTGATGCCTATGTCATATTCTGGGAATAAGATGGCCTGAAAAGATCGCCAACAGCAGCCTGTGGAAAAAAACCAACCAGAATGCCACTAGTCAAGACATCAAAAAGCGCAAATAGGGCTGGATAGGACACGCCCTGCGCAAACCAGCTGACACCATTGCCAGGCAGGCACTTGACTGGGACCCTCAGGGGAAGAGGAAAGTTGGGGGACCGAAGCAGACTTGGAAAAGAACAGTAGAAAGCGAGGCAAAGGACATTGGAAGCACATGAGCCCAACTGAGGGGTACTGCCAAAAACTGATCTGTTGGCGAGGTGTTGGTGCCCTATGCTCCTCAAGGAGTAACAAGAAATAAACTATTATGTTCCACTCTTGTACTTCAGCTTTATATTGTTCAGTGTTCCTAATGTATTTGACCATTTACAATCTGTTATCTAATGTTTATTCATCATTACTGGTCTGCGCAGAAAGTGTGATCTTGGTTGTGATGCTGTGCATTACGAGTACATATTATTATTTAGGAGGTAAGCAATGTTTACTTTATAGAATTTACTGTTCTCACATCAACTTTTAAGTTATACTACACATTTCCCTAAATCAGCACTCTCAAGACTGCATCAAAACACTACACATGCACTTGCAGAAAAAAACTACTTGGAATTAAAACTTTAAATTACAGCAACTGAAAGGGATTCAAGTGGAGTATTTATAGGAAGATGTGCACTTTGATCAGCAATTATTTCAGGATACTTTTGGTCCACATAGATCAGTTTTCAACACAAAAAGACCTTACCTAGTGAACACCTGCTAAATGTGAACAAGCATGTTTTTCTGGCACCCAGTTTATTCATAAGCAGACAGTTTTTATTTTTTTTTATTTTTTTAGGTGATATCCCTTTCTAAACAACCCAGCAAAAAACATTGTTTTTGTCAGCTGTTAAAGCCAGATTAGAAACATTTATTTTCTAACTCATACATGTTAGATTATAGAATCTGAAAAATGGACCTGAAACGCCATCAAAAATGGAGGGGGGGGGGGTTGTGCATCCCAGTTTCCCTATTTTTTCTTTCCCTATTTCATTATTACAGCATATAATGTGCAAAGTCTTGTAAAATTGTAGAGTAGCAATTATTATGAACATAGATCTCCTTTTTATTTACTGATTTATGTTTAACTAAGTATTTGGAGTTGGCAGATCAGTTGTACAGAAGTGCATGATGTTTGAGTGTAATATATGTGCATGCATGCATGTTGACAGATGATCTTTTATTTTTATTATGTAAATGCCATAAGATTTTCTTTGATTTCTTTTGTGATGAATCATAAATATCATAAACATTATTATTACATGCCATCTTCCTTTATTACTAGTTTACGTCAACAACCTGAACTAGGGATACAAAGATAAATTTGACAACCTATTAACTTTTAATTTAGTCTCATTCTCATCTTTGATTAGCCAAATCTATTTTACTTGTGTTTTTATTTTTAAGTGGTGCTCTATTCGGTGGAATAATAATAATTATTTTGATGATGACCAG
The DNA here is from genome assembly GCF_003073045.1 of Pomacea canaliculata. NCBI lineage: Eukaryota > Metazoa > Mollusca > Gastropoda > Architaenioglossa > Ampullariidae > Pomacea > Pomacea canaliculata. Next base: position 31,436,508 of record NC_037595.1, read on the forward strand.
TATTTATAAGGCACCTAATCTACAGGTAGTAGGTGCACACATTCAATCATCTACACCAGTGATGCCCAGCCTTTTTCGGCCTGCGGGCCATATCCATTTCGGACAGCCGTGTCGCGGGCCATATCCATTTCGGACAACCGTGTCGCGGGCCACTTCACCGCAAAAATACAAAAAGGAAAAAAAAATAGAGTAGATACCATGTTTATTAGAAACAAGTTGTACTTACCATTAATTATATAGTAATTAGTGGGATATTTGAAGTTGTTTTCCCGAAACCAACTTCTGAATGTCCGGCCTCATCGTAGAGACACCAAGTCAGAGCACTGAATCGAAATGTTTGTCCATCGAAAAAAAGATTGAGAGACGCCCCTACGTAGAGATAAATACTTCTTCTTCCTTTTTTATTTTTCGGTTTTTTAAGGTCTCCTTTTATTACTAACATGCCAATTTCCTGCACTGTGGGCAGAAGTTAAGCGGGCCGTAGGTTGTGCATCCCTGATCTACACTATTCATAAATTATGATAAACCACCTATCTTCCAGTTAGGAAATGCATTACACAGTCAAACAACACTAGCCCAGAATTATAAGCAATACTTTCAAAACAAATAGATTTTCAAGTTGAGAGAAAGTAGGGTAAATATTTCCAGAGCTGATCCCCACAACAAGAAAAGGAACAGACTTCATATGAGCAATGCCTGAAGTGACCTAAAAGATGACTGTCAGTGACAGGGAGAGAAAAGGTAGAGCTTAGCAAGAGACCAGATTAGAAAAATAGCTAAGAGATACTCAAGTGATAATTGTATGCCATTTACAACAACCTTGTATTGACGTGCTTAGTTTTGTATTTACAACAACCTTGTATTGACGTGCTTAGTTTTGTATTAGTTTCTGCCTAGCACTACAGCAGCCACAGAGGATATATTGTGGCAAAACCCCCATAAAGTTTCGCTGAACAATGAAAACAAGGCTACCTTATGACATATAAATACAAATGATAAAGGCATTACCACAGGAACTAAAATTAGATCATGACGATAAAATTACAGTCAGATGATACCAGTGACTGCAACTGACCAGGGGAATGGTAAGCACCTCTGGTGGTCTGGTCTGATCTGATTTAAAGTTGCCTGGGATACCACCATGGTCATAGGCCCAAATGAAGACAATGTCTTTGTTAGAACAAAGAACTGCATCAAAATGGTCAAGATGATAGGAAAGGAAAGCTTGGAGAGTAGTGAGTCTACAAATGATTAATAAGTTCTGCTCTGAAGACCAGTATGTGCTGCAAGGTTACAGCTACAGGTCCACCATTTGGAACTTTGTATTTTTCCAGAAAGACCACTTAAAAAAATTAAAAAAATGCTGTAAGGTCTGGGTGAATCTCAGGAAGAGTCCAAGAAGGAGAAGGAAAGGCTCTACATAAACACTTGAATAACCATCCTGTAAATGAAGCATTATGTGGAGAGATAATGGTTTTAGCTCCTTAGAACACATGACCTACAGGGCAGTATGGAGGGCTAAAAAGCATCACATGTGCTTTTAAATGATGAGAAAGAGAAAGTGAGGCAACTGTGTACAAACATTGAAAAGAATTGGTGTGAATGATACCAACGCAGATGCAGAGTTCTCGACGGTGAGATAAGAATCTCACAACAAGCATAATCTAGCTTTGAGGGAACAAGGGTATGATACATATAAGGCCATGCAGTCTGACACTTTCCCTCTTGCCAGCTGACGTGGCTGATTACTGAAAGAACATCCGAGAGATTAATAGAGGTTTGATAAGAGAAAGGAAGGGCAGTTTGCTGTCAAAGTTAAGTCCGAGAAATTTTCTGGACCACTTTGAGTACTGTTTCATTTACAAATGGAAACATCTGTAAACATGCCTAGCAGTGTACTAAAGTGGATGCATACTGCCTTCAAAGAAGAGAAATTTGAAATTATTTTATGTCACCCTGTCACCCAATTCTGCCCACCATTCAAGGCATGGTAGGAATCTGTCTATAATGCAGACAGAAAAATCATCAGCATACAATAAGACTTCCAAGCATGGACAGATTTTTAAGTAGAATCTATTTTAAAATTGAAAAGAACAGGAAAGAGCAGGGGTGGGCAATTAATTTTGCCAAGGGGCTGCATGAAAAATTGGGATGGTTTCAGAGGGCCGGACTAACATAGTTAACTCAGTTTTACCCAATACTGTATATATAGTATATATATATTGGTGGGCAGGCCAGCGGGCAGGCCGGTCAGAGGCAGGAGGCGGTCCGGATCCGGCCCGCGGGCCGCCCCTTGCCCAGGTCTGGGAAAGAGTATGCTGCCCTTAGCGATCCCCAATAACTGTTCCTGAGGATCAGACGGAACAGACCCGTCTTGAACTTGAAAGAGGCAATGCAATAGGACATTTCTAAGACTGGCATATGGAAACTAAAGAAGCGAAAGTCCAACAAAATACATTATTTCCAGGTTGTATCATTTGCCTCTCCAAATTGAACAATAATTTTTTAAAAAACCTTTTAGACATGCTCATTGTGTACAAATGCATCTGGGGAAAAAACTTCAAAACGGACTAGGTAGTCCAGCTTGCTATGATGCTATCAGAAATGACTCTGCATCAAAAAGAACCCAAAACTCAAGTTGTCAGGCGAGGAGGGCATTCACCATATGCTCTAAAGTTGAGAATAGGAAACTAGCGAGCAATTAAACAATTAGAATTTGAATCAAAGGGATCCTTTCCATGTTTTGGGGTGGGCACCACTGCCTCTCTCCACAATGAAGGGAAGCAGCCAGATAAAATTTAAAATGTCAAGGAGGAAAGATATATGCCAGTAGTAGATAAGGAACGCTGTCTAGGCCAGGTGCATAGTCCTTGCACTTCTGAAGGGTTTGTTGCAGCAAGAAAGGTAGCTTATACTGTTCAGTTACCAAAAATTAACTGGTAAGGTTTTCAAACTTAAAAATAAACTCCAGAGAGTAATCACTTATTTCTTTTACCAGTTAAATATTTTTTGATGAGTTCACTGTTACAGCCCTTCTCCACTGCACTGGTCACTGCATTTGCCATCTTAGTTAGATGACCCATAAATCCTTTTCTTCGCCCTCCTTCAGTCTTTCTGAAACATTTGTGTAACCTTTTGTCTATTAAAAACAAAATCGAGAACAAAGCATCTACAAGTAACAAAATTTATCCTCTTCCCAAAAAACAAAAACCCTACCAAAAATTATTTTGTACACCAAAAATCTGAATCATTTCCACTTAAAATTCAGAACTGTAAAAGAATCCTTAACTTTAATTGCATCTAAAACATAAATTTCAGGGACTACAAAGGGGTCACCATATTGTGTTATTAAATAACATCAGAATAATCTGGCACAAAAGTTAAGTAGCCAAAACACATCCTGGATTTGGAGGTTATGCAAACCAGAGCAAAATGATTAAAAGCTGAGTGAAATGGTGGCGAATACCTGCACGACAGAGTTGGGTTGAGTTGGTTGTGTTTTACACCATGCCAGCAACTATGGCTATATCATGGTGACATAAAGTAGACTTTAAAAAGTTTAAGGGCAAGTTACCCAGGTGACATAACCACAGAATCTTAATCAATAAAAAAAAAAAACCACAAAAAAAAAAAAAAACAAAAACGAATGTTACAAAAAAGTGAATAAAGTGTTAAAGAAATTTAAAAAAAAAAAGGGGGGGGGGGGTTGTTGCGGCCCCAAAGCCATCAACAAATCAAAGCGCAAAATTATCAAAACACAAACACTTAAATCTTATGATACAGTCCATCCTTATTAAAAACGTAAAAATAGCGCCAATGGGACAGACTTAATCAGGAACACAAAGAAACCTGTTGTGAAAAAAAAAACCTGCTGATGGATACTCCGGAGTTCGGGACAAGTAATTAAAACAAACCACACTAAAATTTTCTTGACACCATGGACACATTGATGGTGATTCGCCTTGTAAAAGGTGCAATTGCATTCAAAGGTGTGTCCTAAACTTAGTCTTGTCAGATGTCCTTGAGGTTTTCTACCTACATCTGGCATTAGAGTCTGTTTTTCTGTGGAAGTGTATGCAAAAATGGCAGCTTTCATAAACTGGGCTAATAAACAGTTCCTTTGCATCCTAAAAATTTTGACACAATTAAAAATTTCATGGATCAAGAAACTGTACAAAACAAGTCTTTTTAAGCAGCAAACAATAGATCAAGCAGACATTTTATAAGGAGTCAAAAATACTGCCAGGCAGTTGTTGCTTTTGCCAAAAGTACACTGAAGTCAGGATAAACGCAATCTTCCAGGTATGACATTGAATAAGGAATGAGAAATTTAAAAAACTCGTAGACCTATGCAGTGATATGAAACTACTATCTACAACAAGCTTCCCATTATATAGTTACTTCAGAGATGGTCCAGGTGCACAGAGTTTGGGTCAAGTTGACAATCAACAAAAATGATGGCAGTAAAAGAACACATTTTCTTATTGTTTTTATAATCTTTGTACAATCTTAATGTCCCCTCTCTTTCAATTTTCCCTACAATTTATTAGGGACATGAAATCTCAGGGCTGTCTTACTAAACACAAATTAGTATTGCAACCCAGGATACTAAGGAATTCTTCAGAAACTACCCCCACCTCCTCCCTTGTTGTAACAATAAGTGGGAATTTAGAAAGCGCAACATCTAAGCCAAAGGCGGACTCATTGGGCTGAACAAGATCAGCAAATAGTAACAAAAGATGTAGAACAAAACCATAAGATAGTAAGAAAGATGTAGAACAAGTAAACAAAAAAAGTAATAAAGACAGAACAAAATCACAAAATAGTAACAAAGATGTAGAATAAAACAATAATGCAAGGACTCGCTTTGTTTTTGCAGTAAAGGGCAATCACTGTAGATTTAACAGTAACAACTCCAGAGAATAAAGTTAGTGACATCAGGAGAATACTGGAAAGATACCAAGTTATCTTGAGAATATAAAGAAATGTTATCAGAAACTGCAAGAGGGTGATCATCACTTTAGTTTATTTTATGCAGGTCAAGGTCGCTGCCAAAGCGAGTGATGTATGCTTAAGTGAAATCCAGCTAATAGATCCAAACAGTTCGCACTTCAAATAATATTAACAGTCCTGTTGCAAACCAGAAGAGGAAGAAAACACAGCACAAGCACATGTAAACCCTTTTATCCAAATCAAAGCATGACCACAGAACATAAAATCAAGGAAAGGTGATTCCCTCAGCCTGTTAAGCGAAGAGACAGAACTCTCATCTCATGGCTTCCACTTTATATTCTTGTATAAACTTACTGTTGATGATCATTGTCTTGCCACTCAGTCAGAAGTCTCTGCACCAGCTTCACATCCGTCAACAACTTGGGGGAAAAAAAAGTTTTATACCATTCAACAATTCACCAAAGGTTTTCTTACTTCAGTGAATCTACAATTGAGGAAAATGTTCAGTGGAAAAAATGACCTTACATGATAGGTGCCTCCTTATAGGGTTTCCACAGAAGCCAATCAAGTGCACTATATTCAATACAGATAAAAGAGGTAGAAGAAGAAAATAAAGTAAGAAAAAGTTAAACTGTTGACATAGTTTTGCTTATTCATAACTGTGCCAAAAAATCTGTTAACATGTGATAAGAAAGAAAACAAGAGGAGTAATCATAGTCATTTGTTTGCTGACACTTATGTTTCTTTCATGGCTGTCAGTTCAGTTGTGTGGAGTACATTTAGCTTGCATCCATGAAATGGACTTTTACAAGTTCTTGATTGGCTTCTGTGGAAACCCAATAAGGCAATCAAAACAGATAAAAGAGGTAGAAGAAATTAAACGACATAGTTTTGCTTATTCATTCTATTCCTCTTCGTGCATCAGGTTGCACATAAGGCCTCATTGCTTATTCATTACTGTGCCAAAAAAATCTGTTAATGAGTGATAAAAAAGAAAACAAGAGGAGTAATCACAGTGAAACTAAAGCTCATCAACTGTAAATCTATAGAAACCATGAAATAGATTTTGGAATGACTCAGTTTATACTCCGGTTAAAATTACATCAATGCAAAATAAAACTGCACAAGAACAGCTTATTAGTTGCTTGTGTTATGTATCATAAGGGGGATATTCCTATCAAATTTCAGTCCAGGAAAAGCAAATATCCATCACTATTATGTCTGCTAGTTGATGACTTCAGTAAAAGAAGTAAACTTGCTATTATTGATATAGGCAAAGGCATGTCTTCTCTGCCAGACATGAGGGTGAAGGCATAAGAGAGTTAATTATCTGTACCAAAGAGCCTCCAGCAGTGTACAAGTCCATACCTTAAATATATAAATGCTTACATAAACCTGTCTTAAAAAAAAAAATACCTGAGCAAGCAGTAGGTGATCTTCAGTGTTGTTCTTCTCTTGAGCTGGGTTATTGAGAATTAGAAGGATGCACTGTTCGACTTGAGTGTGTAAAAAGTTGTTCCAGGTATACTGAAAATACAAATCCTGAAAAAAGAGATAAGATGGCTTTATATAAATGTATACATCAACTTCAAAATTAAATATATCTTAAAAAAACTTGCATTTTCTTATAAATATGCTCATCATATCTGACTAAACAGATAATGGAGTAGCACATGGGTCACTTCATGGGTTCTGGAAAAAAGTTAAAGGGAACATTTGGGGCAAGATGCAGCCTTGAAATCTGACAAAAAGTTTTTGAGTTTATGGCATATAATGAATGGTCAACAACCACTATCCACTCACGAATTGATTTTTTTTTTAAACAAAACCATGCAGAAATATATATTGTTACTTAAGATAGTGACTGATTTTATTTGTTTTTATGCTTAGAATTAGTGATATATGTTTGGGACATAGCAACAGTTTTTTGAAACTGGGTCATATTGCATACCAGCAGAAAGAACATCCATCACCTTTCAAATGAAAGTGTGTTCAGGGCCTATGGGAATTTCCACATGCAAATTCCCACTTTTTCTACAAGACAAAGAGCCAGAAAATTTCTAATATAATGTGTAAGCACACTTTGAATATAACCAATCAGAATTTACTACCAACAACTTCTGCCAGGTTATAGGTCACATGAATATGATTCAGAGGTTTTTGGGTCTCCCACAATCTAGTCATGAATGACTTGTGGATATAAACAGTACGCATTAAAAGTTAGGAGGACCCCTTCAATTTTCATCAATGGGGTCCCAGGGGACCCCTTCAAATTTGGGCGAAGAACAGATACAAAATTGGGTAACTGTAGTGTCTGACATCGTAGCCTAATCTATTGTTGTCGTCTGCTACAAGGTGAGAGTTACTTCCCTTGCACTGAATTTTTTTCCTTTACCGGGAAGAGTTCCATTAACCTATTTGCAAGATGTTGACAGCATAATTAAAATCATCGTCTCAGAAATGGAAAGTGAGCACCCCATGTACAGTGAGCATAAGACTTTGCACAGACTTCATGGCACAGAAATCTTGCTGTTTCTGACAAGACATTACAGTGCTTTGTGTGCCTGAAAGGCAGTTGAACAAAGTATCTTGATTTGTTTTTTCACATTGTGAAGGGACCCTTTAGAGTTAGCCTGGGACCCCTTAGAAATCTGAAGAAGGGATCCCTGGGACCGCAAAGAATTTAGCCTTAGCAGAAGCCCTGCTTTCAATGAAGGGCAAAACAAATATCAATATAAAAAAGCTCTAGTAAAGCACCTACTAGAACTGGATGTAAACACCAGCCTAGTTCTATGGATCCGATCATTCCTTAAGGATCGACCACAGAAGGTGGGTCTCAGAGTTCCACCGACAGGTACTGTAGGGTTCAGCAGCTCGTTTGAAGGAGTAAATCTGTCAATGGATGGAATGATTCTGTCAGATGAGCAGATCCTCAACACTGGTACCCCTCAGGGATGTGTGCTTTCCCCCATCCTGTTCTCTGTATATACCAATGAGAATAGTATTAACAGTGCTATTCTCAAACTTGTGAAATATGAAGATGACATGGCCCTTGTGGGCTGGCTGAAAGACGAGCAGTCCCTGTCACAGTACCTGGCCTTCGTGGGGGAACTGGAGGAGTGGTTTGACCACAGCTTTCTGGAGCGTAACGTTGAAAAAACGGTGGAGATGGCCTTTGGAAGAGCATACGAAGGAAGAGATGGCACAACTCCTCTCTCCCCACTAATACAAATCAAGGGACAGCAGGTGCAGAGGGCTGCTGTGTTCAGGTACCTTGGTGCAGTGATCGACGGGAAGCTCTCCTTTAGTGATCACGTGAACCAAGTGTAGACAGGCCCAGCAACGGCTGTACCTTGATTTGTATTAGTGGTGATGGAGACTGTGTACAGGTCTCTTTGGAGAGCATCCTCTCATTTAACATCGCTGCCTGGTATGGTCACCTCCTCGTCAAAGACAAGGCAAGGCTGGCCAGAGTCATCCACCAGGCCAATAAAATTATTGGTAAATCACAGCTGCCACTTTCTGACTTGTACCTTCATGCAGTCAGAAAGATGGCACATAACATCATTTCTGACCTAACGCACCCTCTCCATCCCAACTTCCAGCTGTTGCCCTCAGGCAGGCACTATAAAGTGCCACGTGTATGGAAAGCTGCCTACCAGAGGTTCTTTGTGCCAGCAGCCATCACAAGGCACAAGGACTCAGGAGGAATCAAACACAGTCTGAAGAGTAGAGGGTGCTGACATCCATTATCAGCCATCACCTTGTTGAATGTGCGCTCCTCTTCGAACAAGCAAGACGAGCTCTCTGTGCTCAATCTAAATAATGAAATGCAGGGATTTCTGTCACAGGCCAATAGATGACATTGCCTACAGGTGATGAACAGATAGTAGTATCAACTGACAAAGTACTAGGAGGATGACGGAAATGCAGTTCAGACACATTTTGTTGCAGTCTGCAATGCCAACGCATTTTTTTTTAATATATATAAAGAAATATAAGGTACTGAAATTTCATGGACCATTTGACGGAGATCCAACTATCATGATAATGTATCTTTACTCCTAACTGTGTGTGTAAATGTCTGTATGAGTATGTATGCCTGCCCTTGTGAGCAAAAGAAAAATTTCTGTCTTGGGTCTCCTCGACAGACAATAAAGTCTGATTTGATTTGAAGATATGTAATTATCTGTAATTTTCCAGCCAATGAAGAAAAACAGTCCCTCCATTCACACTACCCAATATGCAACGCCACTGTTTTTTAGCCTGTATCTCTCAGGATACATCCAAACAAATGAAATTTTACTGTCCCCTAAACATTTTTAAAAGGTCATGTTAGAATTTATAGACCACACTTTTCTTGGGGCTGACATTTTGCATAGGCAGTCCCTCCCTCTTGCTGCTTTTCCCCCATCCTCTATGGAGTCATGGGGAAATAGGTGTTTTACTCTAAGCCAGCAACCACGGCTTTGTCAGGGCTAGGCAGTCAGCCCTAAGGAGTCAGGTACCCACACTTGACAGAGTTGACTTGGGGAAGCTCACTGCAGCCCACAAGGATCAAACCTCTAAATTCTGAAGCCAGCGCTCTAACCACTCCGCTATCTACTTTCCTGGTTCTGAATTCTCACACAAATCATTGTATTCTAACTCTTATAAATGTTATGTTTATAACTTAAAGTAAAGTGGCTGTTTCTTTCAAAATGTACTTTCTTTAAATATAGTAATAGAGCAGACCTGGGCAAATGCCGACCCGCGGGCCGGATCCGGCCCGTCTCCTGTCTCTGACCGGCCCGCCCGCTGGCCCGCCCGCCAGTATATATATTATATATACAGTATTGGGTAAAACTGAGTTAACTATATTAGTCCGGCCCTCTAGAACCACACCAGTTTCTCATGCGGCCCCTTGGGAAAATTAATTGCCCACCCCTGTAATAGAGCATATCATATAGTCTTTTTTAAAATCTTTCAAAAGGTTCAATAGAGCACAAACTGTTGTTGTTAAGTCACAATGACTAGTCATAACAGAGATGAACAGTCAAATGTGTTGGGGTATATAAAATTACAAAGTCTTAGTGAAGAGGGAGCATAAATTCTTTTGTATAGCTTTAGAAAATGAAGTAACAGGTTATGTTAAAATATGTAGAGCAGTATGAGTACTACAGCCTCATGTACAATCACATAAATTCACTTACCAACAGAGCATGAAGAGTCTTCAAATGCACAAGCTCTTCATTGATAGTGCCTGTATTCCTAGCTACTAGTGCTGTTATAAGCTTTGCAACTTGTAGACGGGCATTTCCAAGAGGGGGCTCAAGTGCTCCAACAGATGTTGGCATAGAACTATAACGTTGCTGCAATAAAAATATTTAACTTTATTTCATGCTGATTTACACTATGTATCTGGATATGCAATGAATAATTTTCACATTATTTGGCTCTGGAAATACCTTTACTGGAGTGCTGCACAGCTTTTATCTTTCAATTTCTGCATTCTTTCCCTTGAAAGAACTAATATAATAATATAAGAAATAATAATACAAATATAAGTTACTGTTGATTTTTTCTTTAATGTCTCTGCTGTCTTTTACATTCCCTGAAAATCAAGTACCCATTACAACTAAGTGAGCAGAGGGTGTACAAATGCAAGCCTCATACTGGTTGAGTGTATTAACCTCAAGGCTGTTGTGCCTCTACCTGTGGTGCCTACTTCATACAGCCTGTGTTGTGTAATTAGGGAAAAAACTGCAAGTGTCAAAATCTACTGAAAAAAATTAAGATTAAACAATAAGAAACAAGTATAAAGTAAAATATTAACACAAAAGGAGCATGAACAGCTAAAAGCAGGTATTAAAACAAAAAACTGTAATAAAAGAGTGAGTATAATTCTGATCAATATTGATAAAGAATGCTAAAATCATACATGACCATCACAAACATGAGCAGTCAGATTTTTAAAAACCCTACCGAAGGAACGATAAGATGAAATTTGATGAAAAAATGGTGTACAATTACATTTCAAAGCAATAAACATTGATAACTGGACAAGAAAGAAATGTTCAACAGCAACAAGATAAAAACAAAACAATCCCCAGGGAGAGTGGATACCTTTCTTCAAATTAAAAAAAGAGCTTGCTGCATTCTACATTTACTACATAGGGATTTTCCTTGAACTTACATGAAGCCCTTCCCTCATATCCAACAATCTTAACAGTACTCTTGTAGTCTTGACTTTTTTGTATTCGTGTGTCCAAAATAAAGATATCTACAACAGCTGAAAATTCCTGAAATATTCTGTATCCTTCTCAGTTTCATTTATCTATTTTATTATAGCAACTGTCTAAAATTAATCCAAAATGTTGCCTACTTTCTCTAAAAAGCACTACAGTTCAGGGAGAACAAATGATTTACAAATTACTGGTATTGTTAATAACAAACAGATGTATGTTGTAACTAAATTTATGTATTATTTAAGAGCATTTTATTTATGTATTTTGTTCTTGATTCCCCCACCCACTCTCCCAACATCGGTTATCGGCACGAACCACACATGGTTGTCCATTTTTTTGTGTGCACACAGATTACTGGTATAGATGTCATCAGTGCAGAATGATATATGAAGAGATGAAAGGGTTATAGTTTATGCTGTTCACACACAGATCCAAAATCCAGGAAAGTGGCCAAAAAAGTAACATTCAAATGTCCAAGAAATGAAAAGGAATAAAAATTGTAGTTGAGATGACACAGACATGCATCTGGTGCAGTCTTTAAGACAAAATAAAAAATAAAAAATAAAAGTAGTATAAAGAGGGTAGGGGCTACAAGGAATTGTAGTGATATAGTGTGCATTCTATACAGGTTCATGGAAAATTGCAGGACTCTTACTTCATTTTAAAAAGCAGTATCCTCCATCTTCCCAAATGACCAAAAGGGATCAAAAGTGCTGTGCTTGCAGTGTCAATGCACAAACCGTGTTCCAAGATGGATTTTAAAGTGACACTCTGTAAAACTATAGTCTTTTATGAAACAATATTTCTAACGATATAGAAATGAAAATACCTTTGGAGGGTTGGTCAGCAATTCATGAAAATGTTTGAGACGTGGTTTTATTGCTGCAAGGACATTGTTGATCCCCTGAGAATGCTCTGTCTCTGTCATGTTCAAATGCTCACCAACTGCCTCAGGTCTGAAAAGTAAACAAAAAGGACAAAATTAAAGGGATGATTTAATGCTAAGGGTGAGTCATGATGTTGCTGACTTTTAGGCATAATGCACTTATTAATTTCTCACAAAACCAGGGTGATTTTTACTTTTTATTAATTTATATGTGGAATGCTAAATTCTAAGTTCTATCACTAAAAGGTGTATTTAAAGCAAACATTTAGCATATTGCCATAAAAGTAAGCCTATATTTGTGGTGTCACAAGAAAGATGAACATTTTAATGTTCAAAAAGTTGTATCTCAAAAATGGAACAGTCATTTGGCCAGATTTAGGAATTATTATCTCTAAGTAAACCAACATGTACTGATACATTATGGATTCAACTAATGAAGTACTGATACATTATGGATTCAACTAATGAAAGCACTAGTTTTCATACAAGTAATCCAAGATGGCTACCAAAATTTGAAATACAATGGTTCTATACAAAATTTAATACTCCACAACAACACTATGCTTAGAACAGTGGTTCTTAATCTTGTTTGAGGTACCGAACCCACAAGTTTCATATGCACATTCACCGAACCCTTCTTTGGTGTCATCACGAATTGCGGGTGTGTCTTGACCTCCATTGCGGAGGCTCCGCGGAACCCCTGAGACCGACTCACTGAACCCCTAGGGTTTGATAGAACCCCGGTTAAGAACCACTGGCTTAGAACATAGGAAGGAAGGAAGGAAGGAAGGAGACTTATAACGCGCAAAATCCGAATCCTAGGGAAACGCTCAATGCGCCGAAATGATACAGAAAAGTACACCAATAAAACATTAGCAGCTGCAGAAAACCAAAAGAGAAGTTAAATGATCAGACGGCTAAAAAAGGACCACAGTTGTGAGCGAACGATCTGCTGCTGCAAAGCGCATGACCACTACTCACAACACAGGTCCACAAATCAGAAAAAGGAAAAAAAAAAGAAAAAAAAACATAATGAGTGTGCTGTTGTTACTAGATGAAATTAATGGGTGTTACCAATGTCGCATATATTATCTTCCGCTTATTTTCTCCGCTCTCCATTTTACGTATCAAAATTTATAGAACAATTCACTCTAAACTTCACAGGCAAGCATCTCATTAGTATTAATATACATCAATGAAGTTTTCAAAACTAAAAACATATGAGCACAAAAGGCAAATAATTTTCTGGGCTCTAGAACAGTTACTTGAACTTGATTCATGGCTAAATTGCAGGTGTTCATCATCTGTTTATTATGAAGCTCTGTAAGATTAGTGTCATCTGTGACATTCCTTCTCGAGAAACAACTAATATTTTTGTCCTGGTTTGTTTTATCAAAAAGGCTTGATTACTGTAAATCCTTGTTTTTGGTTGCCCTGCATATTATTCACATAACATTAAAAAGTGCAGACCCTTGCTGCCTGCTCTAAACATATCTTTTCCTACATTCTAACCATAAAACTTTTCTCTTCATCTGACCAGTGCATCATATCTGCTCATCACCAAAACAATAACACATTGTCACCAGCCTTTTAGCTATGCATAGCAAAGCAATGCAAATTTTGTTTCACTTTATATCCATCAGTTACTTTCTACTTAGTCTTTACATACATATTAATATCTGTTTCTGTGAACGCCAGTCTTAAATACAGTCCACAATGAAACTAACCATTTTCTTTTTTGTTTCGATTAGTCCTGCCAATATCACTTTGTTGACTGCTTTTCAGTTAATTCTTTATTATTACTGTCTGTTATTCTTGTATTTTGCACTGTTTCTTGTACTTTATCCTTATCGTTGCTCACCCTTTCATTCATGTCCCACACACACTGACCTAGTTTTAGTGTCACCAAGTGCATGCTCCTTAAATTGCATTTTATTATTATTTTTTATATTTTTTTATTATTGTTGTGAGACAAATATTAGTTATCAATCTGAAAATGAATCTTTACTATAAAAAGCTAACAATGACTACATGAAGACTGTTTCCTATACTGTATTCTATAATCTATTTTTTCGTAGCCTTTAAAGAATGTTTTCCAATTTCATGCTTATTATGCATATAAAAAAAAGATTTGTGCTAAATGTATCATTTTATAGTTTGCGAAACAAGTTGTTTAATTAAGGGAAGAAAATTTTGCTAATCTTTATTGTAGAGCTGCCTGTGTCTGAATGCAAAAACACTTAAAAACATTTAAAATATTCATCGTAAGATAGCAAGTTGTAAGACATAATCACTTTTTTGAAGGAATTATTATTCTAATAGATACTCTACTGACATAATAAAATTTGAGTTCTGATTTCTCTACAAAAATATTTTTTTTAAAATCAAGGTATTAATGAGTGTACTTGTCATGGATCAACTTGTGCTGTAGTTTGCTTTACATATTTTCATTAAACCAAATAGGCAATTCAGAAAATTTTTTTTTTCAAAGGCAGCTTAATGTACCTAAATTCTCTCATTTACTAAATATAATACAAAAAATAATTTATTATTTATCAGCCAAACTATAAAACACTCACCCTTGACGTCTGACTTCCAGCAGTGTATGAATAACAAAAAGGCCATTGACAATAACCGATTCGTTCTCCTCCAAATCAAACATGTTTGATATTAACTTCGAAACAGTTTCTTCTCTAAAAAAAGTAAAATACAAAAAAATTAATGATTAATTAGGTATATAACTTGAATCAACATAAATTTTTTGGGTGTTCCTTAGAGAAAATTTAAAATTCTGTTATCACAACTTAAGACATAGGTTTGTGATTTAATGAAAATCTGAATTTTTAGTGATTTTGAGATTGTGGCATATAATAATCATTTAACATGTCCTCTAGCCATTCTCCAATTGATTTTTCTTAAAACTATGTAGAAATATATATACACATTTTATCACTAAAGACTGTGATTAATGTCGTATTTGTTCTTTTGAACAGAATTTGTGAAAATAGAAACTGTCTGGAACATAAAAACAGTCTATTTAAAAAAATGGATCAAAATACATATGCGCAGAAAGAGCATTCTTTCTCCTTTCAAATAAAAAAACATGTTAAGAGCCAATGGAAATTTCTACTAGCAAAAATCACTCTTTTCATAATATGCATAATGTATAAAACATGCTTTAATTATAACCAATTAGAATTTACTACAACCAACTCTTTTCAGACTCTAGGTCACACTAACATGCTTTGAAAATTTTCAGATGTTCCACAATCCATCTGTGTATGGCTTCTGAATATAAACAAATATTGTCTATAACTCAAGGCTAGTAAGAGAAACCTTCCTTTCTGAGATGTTCACACTACATATTAAATTTTTGCTGTGCCTATCGGAGTGGTGCGGAAGGCATCCAAACAGATGTGGAGCCCTTGATGGTGAATAGGATTGAGAATTTTGAGGTAGGACTCTCGAGCAAAGCCACAGATGATGGATCCATAGCCTAGGTTGGAGCGGACCAAGGCATGATACAGATGAGGCAGGACCATGCAGTCCGCCCCCCAGCTGACATGACCAGCTACTCAAAGAATGTTCAAGGCTTTCTGACAAGAAAGGTGTACAGATTTGATATGGGAGAGAAAAGCCAGTTTACGGTCTAAGATGACCCCAAGGAATTTTACTTCCTGGACAACTCTGAGTATTGTGCCATTAACATAAATAGATGGGTTTGGAAACATGACTTGCAGTTTGCAAAAGTGGATGCATACCGACTTGGTAGGAGAAAATTTGAAGCCATTTTGTCACCCATATTTGTACAGCGTTAACCCACAGCTGAAGCCAGTGTTCGAGAAATGGTAGGGATCGACCTCAAATGCAAAGAGCAAAGTCATCTACATTTAATGAGGCCTCCAAACCTGGACATACAGATTTCAAGATAGAATCTATTTTGATGTTGAAAAAAGTTGGTGAAAGAATGCTGCCCTGAGGGACGCCCATTTCCTGGTTTGAGGATCAGACAGGATAGACCCCGTAGTGGCATACGACCCCAGAAGCCAAGGGCGTGAAGGTTCAACAGAATACATTGCTTCCAGGTAGTGTCGTACGGCTTCTATAAATCAAAAAAACACCCCTAAAACATGTTCTTTGCCAACCAACGCATCCCTGACAAACGTTTCAAAATGAACCAAATGGTCCAGGGTGCAGCTTCATTTTCTGAAGCCACACTGCAGCTTGAAGAGACCTTGAGACTCAAGATGCCAGGTGAGCTGGGCATTCACCATGAGTTCAAGAGTTTTGCACAGACAACTAGTAAGAGTGATAGGACGGTAAGAGTTGGGATCAGAGGGATCCTTGCCAGGTTTGGGGATTGGCACCATGACTGCCTCTCTCCACGAGGGAGAGAAACAGTCACACATCCAAATAAAGTTAAAGATGTCTAGAAGGAGGAGGAGGAGAGAGACCTGTGGAAGATGAGTAAGCAATTGATAAGAAATACTGTCTGGGCCCGGTGCAGAGTCCTTACACTTCTGAAGTGCCTGCTGCAGTTCCGAGACAGAAAAGGGCAGACTGTACTTTTCGGAGATATTGGAAGAAAAGTCACAGCCAGAAGATTCAAGCGCTGGAAATCTGGAGAGTAGTGCCAAGAGGAGTTGTGAGTAATGGTGGATGCCAAGGAATTAGCGACATCTCGTGCTTCTATGAGAAAGAGTCTCCAATCCTTAGATGGCCTATCGAGCCAGCCTGAAACCTTTCCTTTATCTTCCTCATGGCCGCCAACAAAGCTTGGGAAGTGGTGGGGGATGACAGTGAGGACATAAACCTCTGACACGCAAGTTTTCTTGCCTGTGTAAAAAATATAACGAGCATGTGCTCTACTGCGTTTAAAACTTATCACATTTTCAGGAGTTGGTTGGTGGAAGGCAATGCGCTGGGCCTTCTTCCGAGCATGCTAGGCCATCCTACATTCCTAACTTGTGGAGTTAGTTCCCTATAAATCTTAAATGGCAAAATAAGTCAACGGCAAAATGATAACAAATGTTTCTGGCTTTTAAGAGCATTTTTTCAACATTTAAATAAATGAACTTAAATGTATAGCTGTTTAAAGTCATTGTTTGTAGAATGAAAGGAAGCTGGTTGATCTCCCTACAACAACACCTGTAAATTACAACACAATTTTGGAGGATTTAAGCAAGTAAGTTTTACAATGCTGTTAACACTTTGTTTATAATAATTACTTTCCAGAATCAACAAAAAGGGGGAAGGTAGACACAACTCCTCCTCCCCCAAAACAACAAAGTAGCAAGCCAACTTACAATTCCATGGTAGCTAAGAGTGGATCAGGATCATTTGTGTCCTGCAGCTGGATAATCTGCTCTCGCCCTAACCGCACAATATCACAAAGAGACTGGGCAGCATTGCAGTGAACCTAAAGAAAGAAGAAATTATTATTCTACATTAAAAAATTATGAAAGTTCATTACTCCTTGGTGTGCTTTTGCTTATAATACTTCTTAAATTTATCCACAGATTTATTATTAATGGTGAAAAAAAATGAATTTATTTAAACTTTTTGTTTCCAAAACATAATTCCTCCATGTGTACATCAGTTCTTGTTAATCAAGGAGCCTTTTTAAGATAGGCAACCACCTGTTAAGCCACACAAACAGGCTGCAACTACCCACAGTCATTGCATCTGCTTTATTGCCTGAGTCCTTCAGTGAGTTTTTTGTCAACAAGATTCTTGACATCCAGGCTCAACTTGATCAACAGCCTACGTACCCTTCAGCTCTTGCTAACCACATCGACAATGTGGAAAGGCCAAAGTGCTCCTTTAATCTCTTTCAGCCAATCTCGAAAAGTGAGCTTTGTTAGTTTGTGTTTAACGCCGTGCCAGCAACTAAGGCTGTATCATGGCGACATGAAGTAATCTTACCTTAAAAAGTTTAGGGACCCCCCCCCCCAAAAAAGTGATATAACCATTACATTCTTAAAACCAATGCTAGAAGTAAACAATAATGTGATAGAGTGAAAAAAGTGTATAAAGGAGTATTGAAGCCAGAAAGACCAACGGCAAACCAAAAAAACCATGAGACAACATTTATCAGGACATAACATTTCTTAAATCTGATGGTAGAGTCCTATCCTCCTTAAAAATGTAAAGACTGCTCCCAATGAGATGGACCTTAAAAAAAAACCTAACAAAGAATTTGCTGTAAAAAACTGCCAGCAGACACTTTGGAGCTCAGGAAAAACGATCAAACCATGCACCACATTAAAACTGCCAATACTACTTGGGAAGTGGTGCTGGAGGACAATGAGGACACAAACCTCTGCCACGCGAGATTTCTTGCCTGTTTAAAAAAAAAGCAACAAGCCTGAGCTCTACTGGGTTTAACACTTATCACATTTTTAAGAGTGGGTAGGCGGAAGACAAAGCGCTGGGCCTTCTTCCAAACACACGCGATCAACCTACACTCCTCTGTAAACCAGGGGACACGTGGATGGCTATTACGATGCCTTCATGCAGGAATCATCTCCAAAGCAATTTCATTTAAAATTAAAGTAAAAAGCTTAGCAGGATGCAATGTGGGATCATTGCCAAGGTCTTTTGCCTTGAAATTAAAACTAGAACTAAGGAGGAGGCGGTTTGGAGCAGAGGATGTTAAAGACCCCCAAAGGAAGGACAGAAGGAAGTTGAGTCAAAAGACCCTCAAAGTCCTGTCGGGATATCCGAACAGGAGGAGGAAGATAGACATAGAAAATAGTGATTGTCTTGTGCAGGGTAACCGGGCAGCAACAGCCTGAAGAGGAGCTGAAAGTGGTATCTGGCTAAACAAAAGATGGGAGCGAATGAGGAGAGCAGTCCCACCTGAAGGGACATCAGTCTGCGAGTCCTGACATAAAACTCGAAAGCCTTTCAAGGAAAAAGAGGTAGAAGGTAGAAGACGAGTCTCCTGTAGTGCTGTAATATTAGGAGAGAAACAAGATGCTAGGCATTGGAGTTCTTCAAAGTTGGCTTGGATCCCTTGACAGTTTCACTGAAGGATTGTAGACATAGTTTATCTGTGAGAAAAAGATGTAGAGCACCTCACAGAAGCAGAGGGAGGAGCAGAAGAAGAAGAGGAAGGCAGGGGGCAGAAGGATGGAGAATGCGACACTATACACCGCTCATCCACATCCATCACCTGCTCGCAAAGAGAAGCAAAGCGGTTAGAAACAGAAATTGATGATACTGCTGTGGTAGTCCCAGATGCTTCTGCTCAGTTGTGAGTTTTTCTGGCGCTTTGGGTTTTGTTTTTGTGTTTTTGTCTGTCTGCCGTGTGGTATTCTTGTTCTTTGGTGATTTTGTGTTGCATGCTTGCTGATGTGCAGTGTTTCTGACTGGTGAAGGGGGATGCTTGGACTGTGATGCTTGTGTGGCTTAAGATGCTTGTGTGGCTTGATGAATGTGATGATTGGGTGTCACCACAGCTTGTAGAAGGAGGAGGCATAGCCTGACGGACTGGAACACAGCCCTCAGGAAAGACCCCTGTCATGTCCGTCTGTACAGATACAGAGGTTGACGGTTGTCTTGATACAGCTGCGGAGTAGAAAATGGAGCTTACAGTAGAAGATGCTCCTGAGAAGCCACCCACTACATGATGGCAAGCATAGGTGTATAAGATCCCAGATTTTGCGCGCATGTGCTAAATGGCTACCTATTCCTTTCACTTCGGGCAGTCTTTGAAAGAAGCAGCATGAGACCCATCACAGCACACTTGACGCTTTAAGAACAATCAGCTACCGCCAGAGTGAAAACAGCGGTCTTGGGACTTGCAAAAGCTGGCCCCATGACCATAATGCTGACAGTTAAAGCAGTGCAACAGTGAAGGTATGTATAGAGAGACTGTGACAGACAAATACCCAAACTCAATGAAGTCAGGTATGTTAGGCAGACAGAAAGTTAAGAAAGTGTACTGGTAGGAATAGATTTTCTGTCCTTTAGGATAACTCTCTGCATTACTGTGATCCCCTGGTATGCCAGTTCTGATCTGATGTCAAGTTCCGACATCCAGGCAAGGTCAGGGTTAGGGAATTCCCTTGAATTCCCTTGAAGAGTTAAGGGATTGAGGTAGAGTCACCTTTATGATTTGGTCGACAAACTGTTTTCTGTCCCATTGAAGCAGGGCCTCAGAAGCTCTCTGATTTGCGCACTGGACTAGAAAGTGTCAAGAGTGCAGACGTTTAACAGAGGAGAAGCCTGTAGAGATATTTTTAAACTCTTTTGCTATCACGAAAGGGGAGAGGGACAAGAGCGGCTGGGCCGGATCTGCGCTCTCTAACACAAGAAAACAGGGTCAGGCCCTCTCAACATTCTTTCTGATTCAAACTCTCACTTCCTCCTCACTATCAGAGGATTCATCTTCTCGCACACGTTTTCCAAAGTTTTTTTTTTTAATTTGTTGCCATAATGGAATGAATATGATTCATTTCTTATGCTCCACACCCACAACTGAGTCCAAGGGGATGCAACTGAGCAGTACACTTAAGGGTAGACACCGGTCGAAAAAAAAAGTTTTTTGTTTCATGGGATAGCGCGGATTTTTTTGTATCAGCTATTTAGCCCTTGAATGAAGTTTCAAAAAATGGTTTTACTGCACTCGTCGCGCTATCGGTTGCCATGGAAACAATCCAAAATGGCGCCCAAACAAACATTTTAAAAAGCTTATAACTTCGTCAATTTTGTGAGTAGACTCAAAATTCTGTTTGAAATAGTTACCTAAAAGTAAGATCTACAAACGTAGGAGGGGGATTTTGCAAAATCGGCTTAGTTTTTTTTTTTATGAATTTTTTTGTAAAACACTGTGTTAAATTTTAAGAAATTTTGATTTAAAACGGTATAACTACCAAAATACTAAATATTTCTTGAAAAGCTCTCCTACAAATGTTTAAATTTGTATGAAGAGAAGCTCAACCAAATTGCAGATCTATATCTCTTGTCAAAAAGAAGGAGTAAGCTTTTGAAGTAAACAGTCTCTAACCAAAACAAGAAACTGAGAAAACGAGGACAGAAAAATTGAAAGCTTAGTAACTACTAAACTACTCAATATTTTTTTTAAAAGTTCTCATACAAATGTTTAAATATGAATAAAGAAAATTTCAACCAAATTTTAGGCCTGTACAACATGTCAATATAAAGTTATAAGCTTTTGAAGTAAACAAGCTTGCTAAAACAAGAAACTGAAAAGGTGAGGTAAAACAAAGTGAAAGCTTAGTAACTACTAAACCACTAAATATTTTTTAAAAACCTCTTCCTGAAATGCTTTAATATGTATAAAGAAAACTTCATTCAAATTTTAGGCCTGTATCACATGTCAATATTAAGTTATAGGGATTTTAAGTAAACAAACTGTAACAAAAACAAAGGAACGGAAAAAGTGAGATCACAAAGTTCAAGCTTAGTAGCTTTGTTTTATCTAAGCCTTTCATATAATTTACCTGTTGAATGAAAAATATAACCATCTTTCAATGTGTTACTTTATATAACTTTAACATAACTAATAAAATTAATTATTTTATTCACTTTTAGAAAAGTCAACATGGTTGTGTTGTGTACCCAACTGCTGACCAGGCTTCAGAGAAGTACACAGTAATAAAAACAATGGTGTTTGCAAACATTGAGCAACACAGTTATAGGTTTAGTTAGTTATATAGAAGTTCAGTGTCCACTAGCTTCATGGTTTTTGCCATCTTTGGTCTTTTCCTAACATTTAGTGATGCGCGATGTCACATATATTGCGTCCAAATTTTGCGAGCATCTACTGAAGTAGCAGCATTAGTAGGAAACACTCTCATTTTTCTTAGCCTTCAGTTGCAGGGTGATGGGATGAACATCAATTAAAGAAATTATTTCAAAAGCTTATAGGGGAGTATAACCAATTCTTGCAGCCCTATGCTCCAGTGGGGGCAAATAGGAATAAGAAGAATAACCTATTCATGAAATCTAGAGATACATCACTGACTGCACCATAATTTGAGCAGCTGCTTGCGTTCTGTTCCTCTGTATGCTAGGATTATTTTATGAATTACCTCTGTAGTCACATGGATTAAAGATGGTTGATTTTTGTGGCTAGGGGGTATCTTATTTTCTGTCAAAGATTTCTGGGAAAAGCACTATAGCTGTCTGGCCTTTTAGGGGGCTGACAATGATGTGCTCTCTAGACACTGAATGGCTACAAACTTGACTAGATAGCAGTTTTCATTGTTTGTTAGGAATGCTATACATAATTGTCTTCACATTCTGTTTGTTACATTTGGTTTGAGTAAGACAATCCAGCCCCCACCCAACCTTTGTTATCTGTGCAAATGATGTAAGCTCTGTTTCCCTACATTCCAGACAAAGTACATAAGTAACTAGCATTGCAAGTTGACTCAAATGTGTAAATGTTCGCATCTAGTCCTGATTACTACTGAGATTTGCAGCAGAAATTAAAACTTCGCTTTATTTTCAGCTCGCTTACCACATGACTGACGGTGATTTCGACAGCCGAATTCGGTTCACTAAGTTACTTTTTTTAGCTGCTACGACGGTCTAAGAATGTCCACGTGGTTTTTATTTTTTTGCACGTGGTATTGTGAGAAGAAATGAGCGTCTGACAGGCACAATGAACATTTAATATCAACGTTAATGTCTTAGAAAAGAAAATATCACAGAACTAGCTTTGAGTTGCTGTCGCCATTGTTTATACATCCGGAGGCCATGACAGTTGCCTTGTGGGATACCCGAGCACAGCCGAAGCGTGTTCGTGTGCCTATGACCCGTCTAGGTCGGCATTAGTGAATTCTGATTGGCTATATGCAAAAGTATGTTACGCATGCATCCATATAAGGAAGTTTCCGACCCTTTGTGTCGTCTAGAAAAAGAGCTTGTATCATAGCTTGGGGCCTTCTAAGGGTTTTGACTCAGCCTTTGTTTGAAAATTCGTGTCATGACCTTTCGACCGATATACGATGTGACACAGTTGCCCACGTGGCGAGGTGTGTTGCTATGTCTCAAACATTCTCTATTCTCGCTAATTCTGCGCTCGGAAAAGTAAATAGGATAGAAGTAGATGTTTTCATTGAAAATAGACATATTTCTAGATTGTTCTATGAAAAACCACTTGGTGAGTGAATAGAACAAAAGATAAACTTTGACAGTATGAAGTAATCTCAAAATGGCCAAAATGTAAAATTTTTGACAATTTTATGACCGGTGCCTGGCCTTAAGGCATTTCCAGCAGGGTTGCACCAGGGATACATAAGGAATATACTCTGGCCTTCCTAGCATGAAGACCAGATCGACCCCAGCGGCAGCCTTCTAGCAAAGCTAGGGCCATACACAACCAGCCGGCTGACTGGTGTGGGCCACATCAACCTCCCATCTAGGAGAAATCAGGGCCAAAGAGGTGTATTGGTAAGATGGGCTGTCACCCACCAGGGACCTCAACCATCACATTCTGCCCCTTCTGTCATTTGTGAAGCCCCTTGAGCCGTCCACAGGCCAGGATAAGGTGCTATACATGCAAACACTTACTATTACTTATCATCATTATTCAAGATCACCTAAAACAAACCTGCTAGACATCACAAGATCGCCAAGATTTTGCCGCCAAGAATTCTGAATACAGGAATGTATGCTATGTGTGCCACAACTTGAGTTTTGATGATTTTGTTGATGATTTTCAGAGAATTTTTCTAAGAGGATAGAAAGTATAGCATCCTTGCACCTGCCGCTAAGAAAAACCATTAGACTTAATTTGAGGCAGAAGACTTATTTCTAACACTCTCCCTCCCCTTGTTCCTAATTCCAAAGAAAGCCATTTATCAATATGTTTTGATATTTGACGTTTGTCTTCTGCTTCAATCCTTTTCTTGGAAAATATTGTGTATGGGTCATACTGTTCGTGTAGGCAATGCCTTGTTCTGAGTTAATTCAGTTGGTGTCAAGGTTAGAAAGCAGCTTCATGTAAGTTCGTGCCAAAATGTTGGTGTCTGGTATGGGAGTGAAAAGAAAAAGAGTTGTTTTGTCAGTTGCTATGAAACTGCAAATTGTTGAACATGCCGAAAAGGGGAAAACAACTGCTAAGCTTTCATCAGAATATAACATTGGAAATCAAACAGTGCGTGTAATATTGTTTGGAAGAAAGATAAACTCTATAACTTCATCCAATACATTAAATGGGACAAGTGTGCACAAGACAACAAAGGGTTCAAAATTTGATGATCTGGATAGAACTGTGTTCAAGCAAAAATGCGCCAAAGGATGTCCTGTATCCAGGCCATTGCTGCTCAAAAAAGTGAAATGGTATCACAGTGAGATGAAGATTCCCGACCAATTTCTGCGTCTCAAGGATGGCTGCAATGTTTCAAATCTTGCCATGAAATTGGATGATTGGATATCCAAGGTGAAAAATTTAGTGATTCTAACACTGCAGCTCTCTATGTAACGAAATTTAAACGACTTGTCGAGGCTCATGATCTTTCACTTGACCAACCTTCTAATGCTGACAACACTGGTTAGTACTGGAAAGCTTTGCTGTCAAAAATGCTTGTATCAAAATAAGAAAAGTCTCATTCGCGTCACAAATCCAGTAAGAAATGAATAACAGTGCTAGCATGCGCTAACGCTAGTGGTTATCACAAATTGAAACTCGTATACAGTGGAAAGTCTAAGAATCCACAAACATTTCAGGGAACAAAAATGAGCCATTGATGAACAGAGAGACTTTTAAAGATTGTTTTAAGAAATGGACAATTAAGGATGCAATTTTCTTATGTTTAAGGAGTTGGGATGACATTTTTAAAGAAGTCTCCATTTATAATTTAATGTATTAACATCTAGAGAATAATGCCACTAAAACAGAAAAATATACTGTTTTTTTCACCAGTATTATTTAAACTGGCAAAGCAATCTCAGTTACAATGATTTCAACAGTAATAAGGTATTTTATGTGCTGCTTTTGGGGGGAGTTTTCCTTTTCACATCTTTTCCCACCTTGGTCTACAATACAGTGAGCAAGAAAGGTTAGGCAGCAGAGATAAACAGTTTATGATCATCCATGTTTTACTGAACTGAAAAATGTGTAGGCACTATCCAGGCTACAGTTCTGCAGATAACAGGAAAAGCGTCTCTTGTTAATTATTTAATGTCCCTATTTATTAATAATTGTTAACATTAAGGAAAATCTAACTGCTTTACTTACATCTTCATCCTTGGAAGGGACTATACAGTCAACAAGCCTTTGAACAATTTGCTGCTCATTCAACCACTGAAAACAGACAAAAATGTATTTAATGCTCATGCACAAACACTACACTCTGTTTCCTCAAAACCCAAAGGACAAAGTAAATGCTTAAATAATAATAAAAGGTGACCAACCACCACCTTGTTTCATTTCGGGCATCTATAATCCTAGACTTCAATCCAGTTACATCATATTTAAGAGATGTCTAACAATAAACTGCAAGCAATCAGAAATGCTACAACTGCTGTGCTGCTCACTAATGGGATTGTTGACACAAACCAAACAATATTTAATTAAATAGCACTGCAACAGCAAGCACACAACCATCTGACAATCCTGCCAGAGTTGTGTCCTTATGATTTTTCCCCCATTTTACTTACACAAGGCAAAAGATAAATTGGATTTTTTACTTTGTAACATGAATTTTGCGGACTTGCTAAAAAAATTTTTTAAAGCTGTGATGCATTCATAGCATCAGGAAACATGAAAAAGAAACAAAAACCAAATCACTCGTTAAGATCCAGCAGTGGTTGATCCAAACTTGCTTATATTATTCTGATTTCACTCCACATTATATAGCAGGGATGTGCAAAGTTTTCACTTCATGGGCCCGTCTCAAAATTCCAAACTATGCAGCAGGCCAGCAACAAACAAAAAAACCCCAATGACTTGATTACGCAACAAACCTCGTGGACACGTGTACTTACTGATGTTCACTTATCAAATTTAATGTGAAAAGTAAATTGTTTTAATTCGCTCACAATAACAACTTTTAAATTTTAACGGTCCTCTCATTTAAATTTTAATGGTCCTTCTACTGAAAGGCGGCCATTGCAAATGCTCTCACACAGATCCATCAGACATATTATTTTTGTACTTTTTATGTTAAAATGTCATGGACTGAAATGCCATTGGTTTTTCGTCGCTTCTAAAAATAGCAGCAGTTGTCCCAGCTGCCAGTCGTGAAAAGCTAATGGAAACCGACTAAGAGTTCTGTGCATGCATAATCCCTATATGCTATAAGTGCATTCAAATTTTCGACTAGCACTCCGTGAGTAGCAGGTAAATGGAGTTGTCCTTTTCAGATTTACATGCAAGTGGGGCCTGCTGTCCTTTGATTTGGATTGGTGGGGAGAGAGGGTACTGCCAGAAAAAAAGAACTAGCCTGGTGCTGACATCCAAGTCTAGTAGGTGCTTTACGAGAAAGAGCTGTCTGCATGTTGGTAGCAGATGAACAATGTTGTGGTCTGATTTGCCAAGTGGTGGGCAGAACTTTGAAACGCAAGCGTCCCGAACATTACTAAAACATCTGTCAAGGGTTCTGTTGAGGAGGGTGGGACATGTCACAAATTGATGGAGAAAGGGAAGCAGCTTACTGACATCACAGCCGTTGAAATCACAGAGAAGTACTGGCTGTTCTACTATCTAGTTGCTGCTTCATTGTATGTGTCCGCGATGCGCTCAGCTGCAAGGTTGATGTCTGGGCCGGACACATAGGTATCACAGTGATCTTGTTGAATTCACAAGGTAAATAGTGTGGCCTGAAGAACACTGTCAATATCTCATAATGGGGAGTACTATTCTCTTCCCATACTGTGTAGTTCGTGGCCCATTTATCACTTACAAGCATACACAAGTCTCCCCCTATTTGTTGCTCGTGCATTTCTGTCAAATCGAATCGCTGTGTATCCTTCTAGTTCAAATGTTACCTCATCTGTCAGCCATGTTTCAGAAGACAGAAGAGGTCACAATGTCAGTAGTCCTCATCAAATTCCATCAGTACACATAGTTTGTCCTGTTTATTTTGAAGGGAACACACATTGGAGAGGGAGATGGCTGGTAATGAATGTCGATACGCTCTCCTGTTTCTGACCCCTCCTCTAGATCCTCTCCGTTTCTTTATTCTTTTCCAGCTCTTTGTCGGAATGTCACTTAAATTCACACCAGGGGCCAGTGTGTGGCCTACTGCAGTGATAACAGAAAGTCTCAGGTATAAACCAGCATGGCTACGTCGCCATTTTGACCGGTCACACTTTGAGAAGAGAAAGTCTCCCACACAGGGGCATTCACACAGAAATATAATACTCCACACAGTCAGACACATTGTAGTGTTACTAATGTCCATTCGTGCACAAGCTGGTAGAAGTAATATTCTCGTAAAAGTCAAAGTGACATTGGAATGCAACCTGTCCTTCTTCATGCTGGAGAACGAGAAGTTTTCAAAGTTCGTGTCCAGACTCACTGGCCAGGAAACCCAGTTAATGAGCAGGAAAACGGCGAACCAAATGTTGGAGGTAAGTTTTACTTTTTTTTTTCTTCCTCCTTTTTTGTTTGTTTTACTAGTTTTATTTTAAGTAGGGTGATGTATCCACAATTAATATCTTTTGTTCTTGGTCACATAACTCAAATTTCATGTGCCTCGACTGCTTGCAGGGCGAGAAGTGCGTGGGCTTGGGATACCTCCTGCCTCAGTCAGCTCAACACCCTCAAGACCCGCATCGAGCAACAGAAGTCCAAGCTAGAAATCTGTGGTCCCCTAGCTACTGCTATCCTGAATGGGTTGGAGACCAGATTTGCTGATGCCTATAAGGACCAAGACACCCTGCTTGCAACTGTGTCGAACCCAAGGTGAGGGAGAGTTTTCGTTATTTTGGTGTATTTTTTTCTTCATTTATAAGCTACTCTGTGTCACTGTTCTTTTGAGAATGAGAAGAATGTGAAGCGCTTAGTTCTCAGATTATACGAGAATAAGCGCTATACAAATATCCGTAAATAAATTAAAAAATAAACTTTTGACGGGAGGTGGGGGGAGGGGGGTGTTGATTAAAAGAAACAAAACATAATATTCACTGTCACTGGTCTTTTGACACTTGCCTACAAATCAAAATAAGTACATAAAAACCAGTACATTTTATAAAATTAATTACAAAACAACAATAAGAAGAAAAAAAATAACGAAATTAAACAAAGCATTAATTATTGTGCATATTATTGTTTCAGGTGCAAGTTGATGTGGACTGGGGACCAAACCCTGCGTGAGAAATGCAGATCCCTCTTGACTGCAGAGGCAGCATTGATGGACACGCCATTGATCAACACGCCAGTCCAGTCCCCAACCAAGTGCTCAGCTGAACAGGCAGACTTCTTCATTTATGAAGAAGTTACCGGCACCCCTGAGGCAACTACCTTCCTGATGTCTGGATTGTCGCAGAATGTCAATG
The DNA here is from genome assembly GCF_003073045.1 of Pomacea canaliculata. NCBI lineage: Eukaryota > Metazoa > Mollusca > Gastropoda > Architaenioglossa > Ampullariidae > Pomacea > Pomacea canaliculata. The sequence goes on from NC_037595.1 coordinate 31,465,053, forward strand.
AACTGGACAAATAGCCCACGATCAAACAAATCTGTTTGCGCACCAACACCGTCTTGCCAAGGAGTGCTGCGGTTGAGAGAGTGTTCAGTCTGGCAGGACTTATCATGACAAAGCTGCGCACTAGGGTGACACTTCGAGGCCAAAGTTTTGGTCAATTCCATGAAGGACTGAAAGCATGTAGATTTGTTTTAACAGTATTCACAAATTATCAGCACTAAGTCAAAAGGTTGTTTTATACCTTTGCATTTTGTTGTTAATATGGAGTTTTTGGTGGTCTCAGATCAGAATAAAGGTCAATGTATATAAAAACCAGTTCTTGTGTTAGCAAGTAATAGTGTTTTGTGTGTATGTTTGATGTTTGTGTATGTTGCTAGAGCCAGCTGGTTACAGCTAACTTTTTATAACATCAGGCTTTTAAAAGTAGCCAAAAGAAGCTGGCTACATTTTAAAAGTAGCCCAAAGTAGCTGGCTACGTTTTGGAAAATTGTAGCTGTAGTGTAGCTGGCTACGTTTTGAAAAAAAGTAGCTGTAGCCTTGCCTGCTAACCCTGTTTATATTAGGTATCATCATAAGCTGTTCGAAAGAAGTGTGCGATCGTATAAAAATTGGTTCTTTATATAGCAAATGATTTAATGGACCACCAAGATATTGTGCTTTGTAAATTATCATTTATTATTAACATGCAATAAAAATGGTTAAGTGTGTGCAACAAAAATAATTTACTAATCAGTAGACTTGTGTCCAGTGCATGTCTACCTCTTACATGTACTCACGGGAGGATTAACGAGTGAAGGGTTGGTCTCCCACCGAGAAGTCCAGGCCAAAGAGTTTGGTATGAAGGGAAAGAACAGTAAAAGAGAAAGGGGTGGGCTAGCCCAGTCACCCCTGGCACGAGAAGCCAAGCCCACAGGGCTCAATTCTTATGGAAGGTGACAATGGCTAGGGGCCATCAATCAGTACAAATCTGAGCCCACGAATACACCTGGTTCCAAATGACAGTCACACAACCGCCATCAGTTAAAGCTTAACCGAAAGCGATAAATATGATCCTAGTATTGGTAGACTAGCATAACCGTTTGTCAACTGATATGAATCAAGGTATGAAGGAATGAAAAAAATGTAGCAAAGCTGTGTGTTAGACAAAACCAAAAGGAATTCATGTCGAAAGTGAGTCAGTCATTCTCTAATCAAAAACTACTCAATATATTTAGGAATAGAAAACTATTCTCGATGACATGTTTAGTCCATACTTACTTCTATCACAGCACGTCTTGTTTCAGGTGATTCTATGCATGTAATTAGGCGAAGCAGTAAATCCATAATGGCTGATGTGCCTATATGATGAAGTAAGCTGCCGACAAAGTCTTTTTGGCCTTTCAAATATTCAAAAATCTGGAAAGAAAATTATTTCTTAGTGGACACATAAATGCATTTAGACATTAATCTATTTAACATATTATTTTAGCCATCCCACAAACAACATCAAGACAAAAGTTGCAGTAGGGTACTAGTATTTTTTTTCTTGACAGAAATGTATGTCACAGATAAATCCTAGTAACCTAACAGCAATATCAAGCTTTTCAAAACTGGTCAAATAAAACATAAGAAACAAATTTTTAGGCATCACACAGTTAACTATAATTGTGATAATAAGAATTTGTTGCAAACCATTTCACTCTTTCTTGTGATCAGCAGACCCATAATCTTTGAGAAGAAAGATGCAAGCAAAGGATTCAGAGGAGTGTCAGCTTCCAAAAAGTAGTACAACTTATCTATTAAGTCTCTATCACTGGCCAATTTATCATTGATCTGTGACACATCTGAAGTCAACAACTCACAAGCTGTGTTTGGATACCTAAAAGAGAGGAAAAATGTACAAACTTTAAATCTACTGCTCAATCAAGTGACACAATTATAAACACGAAAAAATGAAAAAGACAGAATAAAATTATTTTAATATATAATTAAAAAACATCTATTTTTAAAAAGCCGAATGTGCTTGAAAAAAATGAAGTAACATAAGAATGCAGTAATTAATGACAAGGAGAGGAAGAAGAAGAAAGCTTGGCCACATGCTAGGATCCCATGCTATACAAGCATTCATTACAATTATTATTATCACTTTGAGAGTACTTCAAGTAGTTAATGGTTAATCATACTGGTTAATGCACTGGCATCTGAGCCTAAAAGGCACTGATTCAATACCCATGTGCAGCAAATTTTCTAAAGCTGACCCAGCTGTTAGAAATATCTACCTGACTGAGGGTTGGGGGAGGGTAAGGCAGGGATGGTTGGTTGGATGTTTTATGCCATGCCAGCAACTAAGGCTAAATTACCACAAGAGAAAGTAATCATACTTTAAAATGCTTAGGAACTAAAAACCCCAAGATGATATAACAACACAAGAAGCAAGAACACAAAAGAGTAGGTAACAGATAAAAGAGGGGTGTTGTGATTTTAAAAGCTATCAGTAAACCAGAACCTTAAACCAGAATCTAGCAAAATATAAAACCTTAAATCTAATGGTAAAGCTCTATTCTCTTTAAAAATGAAAAAAAAAAAAATAGCTGCTGATGGAATGGCTCTTAATAGGAAAAACAAAGTATCTGCCAGCAATTTTCGGCAGCAGACCATGACAATTTATTAAAACATACTCAACTGTAAAAATTCCCCGACATCAAGGACAACCAGTGAGGTCCACCTTGTAAAAGGCGCAACTGTATGGCATAGGTGTGTCCTAACCTTAATCTACTGAGAAATACCTCCTCCCATCGCACATGGCAGCACGGTCTGAAAGACAGGGAAGGGTGGTGTGTAACATGTTCTGGCCCAGAGTGTCCCAGTGGTGTTGCCACAGGGTCTGCATATAGGCCATGAGGTTAGACTTGAAGTCAGATGACACCAGTGACTGCAACTGACCAGGAGACTGGCAAGCTGCCTTGGCAGTGTGGTCCACTCAGACACTGCCTGAGATACTGGAATGGCCATGGGCCCAGATAAAACAATGTCTTTGTTGGACGGCAGAGAGCCACCATAAATTGTGTGAAGCTGGACCACTAGAAGGTGGTAAAATCAACTGGAAAGAAGAGCATGGAGAGAAGTGAGTGCGAAATGATCAAAAAGGTTTGCCCTGTAAGATGGCATAAAGGTGTACAGGGAAAATAGTGCAGTCATCTGAAAGTTGGGCTGAAGAGGCCTGTTGCAACTAGCAGGACAGAACTGCTGCTGCAGCTACGAGACCATTTGGAACTTTGGAGCTGTTTGTAAAGAATTCAGGATAGTCAGACAAAAATTCCTGAAAGTGTTGGAGAAAGATGAACTTACTGGTGTAACTTTTTTTGCAGGCTGTAAGATTGAGATGAACATCGAAGGAGGAGCTGGCAGGAAAGAAAGAGGCTTTACCTGTTGAATATCTACTTCGGCAGCTTGTAAGTGAGGTGCAACATGGAGTGATAATAGTTTTTGCTCCTTGGTGCGAATGGCGTATAGGACAGCATACTAGGTCCAAAAACAGCAAGGTAGGCAGGGTTTCCAGGATATAGGAAACTGAGTTTCAGACGGCAAAGAGAAAGTAGAGGCTCACCAGCTTCTTCATGCAAACTTTGTATAGGAGTGCTACAAAAGAGACCCAAACAGATGCAGAGGCCTTGATGGTGAATAAGATCGAAAACTTTTAGATAAGAATCGCATGCAGAGTCACAGATGACGGAGCTTGCAGCAGACCAGGGCATGATACAGACGAACAGGACTGTATGGTCCACCACTCCCAGCTGACAGCCTTGCAGCTTTACAAAAATGGATGCATGCTGACTTTGTAGCAGAGAATTTGAAGCCGTTTTCTGTCACCCACTTTTGCACACCATTTATACACAGATGAAGATGGTATTTAAGACACAGTAGGCATAACCCTCACACGCAGATAGTAAAATCATCTACATACGAGGCCGCTAAACCAGGACAGACTTAAAGACTGAATCTATTTTGATGTTGAAAAGAGTAGGTGAAAGTATGCTGCCATGACGGATGTCCATTTCCTGAAGTGAGGACAAACCCAAAGCGGACTTGGAAGAGGCAATGGGAAAGAACGTTTTGGATGAAAATTGGCACATGACACCAGTAGCCAAGGGCTTAAAGGTCCAACACAATACCTTGCTTCCAGATAGTGTTATATGCCTTCTCTAAATTGAAGAACAGCCTTAGAACATGCTCTTTGCAGACAAGCAGATAAACTAGTCAAAAGATGGAAAAAGTAAAATGGTTAGAAGGTGGATTAGTGGTAAATGGATTATTTTAGGAATAATGCTCATGGTACAGATAATGATAATGTCAATAAAGGCGGATAATGGCAGGTTTCAGATGTAACAGATATTTCTGATGGCTATCAAAGAATCTGTAATCTGTGATATGTTTCTGCATGTTTTGTGCCTGAGACTGTACTACTGCCGCCGAAAAAAATCTCTCATTTTATGAAAGGCATCAATCAAAACCAGTGATGCCCAACCTTTTTTGGCCTGCGGGCCATACACATTTCTGACATGCATGTCACGGGCCACTTCATCGCACAAATACAAAAAAAAGAAAACAAATAGAGCAGATACCATTTTTATTGGAAAAAAGTTGTACTTACCATTAATTACATAGTAATTAGTGGGATATTTGAAGTTGTTTACCCGAAACCAACTTCTGAATGTCCGGCTGCATCGTAGAGACACCAAGTCGGAGGACTAAATCGAAATGTTCGTCTATCGTAAACAAGATTGAGAGACGCCCCTACGTAGGGATAAATACTTCTTCTTCCCTTTCTTTCCGGTTTTTGGGGTCTTTTTTTATTACTAACATTATTTATTACTTTCCTGCACTGTGGGCAGAGGTTTCGCGGGCCGGATATGGCCCGCGGGCCATAGGTTGTGCATCCCTGATCAAAACGATCGTACAACATATTTTGATGTCAGTGTTGTGGAACAAAATGAATACATTTCCTGCTTTTCCTGCCTGCAAGCTTTTAAAAAAGAATATTTGTACTTTTTACATTTGTGAGTGAAAATTTGCAACTAACTCTTTACTCACTTAAAACGCAGTCGCTCTTCCATGTCAACTGCTGGCTCCCTGATGATCATTGACACCATATCCTCCATGTTTGCAGGTTGTGTCAGACTACAACAGAGAAAACTTGGTCATCACTATACGTTTTCCTCGATTTATATGAATACCACTAAAATGCACATCGTGTTTAAAAACCACGTTTAGCATTATTGCATTCTTTAAAGGTTACCCACATGTTAACTCTGCTTAACATTAAGTTAATGAAAGATTATATTTAACATTAAATGGAGAATACCTGATGTGTAAAGAAAAAATATTTTCAAAGCCATAAAAAGCGAACGAAGTCTTGGGGAAGCAGAAATAGTGTTCAACAGTGGAGAATCTGGAAGGCTAGACATCTTTACTAGACTCAAAATGCCAAGATCATCCTCTGGGATGTTCTTTCTGTTGTTATTCCACATTTCAGACGCATGATGTTAACAATGTGTACAATCGAAAAGGACAGGTAGTGTAGAATATCGGCGAGACTTCTGTTCAAATGTACGTCCTTCGTCATGTAAGGGAGATAATGTGTTCAGAAATGCCTAAACTATCTTATTTATTAAGCTTTTCTTTTAACCCACAAGCTGTATAGGCCTAAAAAAAATTAAAAAAATTACAACAATGCATCAGCCCTATGTGTATACTGCGTAAACAAGTGAGCGGGGCAAAATCAGCCAACCGTGTTGATTGCGTGAAGAAAGACTTAATGGTCCATTAAATCATTTGCTATATAAAGAACAAATTTTTATACGATCGCACACTTCTTTTGAACAGCTTGTGATGATATCTAATATAAACTACTTTTATTTTTAAACAAATATCAATACTTACAAATCAATCAACTTCCTATTTTGTGCTTTGCACTCCTGAAGGATGTCATCTTCATCCATCAGTTCTCTCAAAGTCACCTCCTTTAAGAAGAAAGACCAGAAGTAGAAAATAAAAAAACAAAAAAAACTTAGTCACCAGAGTTCCAAGAAATGCAAATCAGGGAAATAAAAAGGTACTGTACATCATAAATTTTGCTCATAACTGAAAGGTTTTTTATTTTTGGAAAAATAAATGTAGTAGCTGTATGAGCAGTAAGCATCAAGAGGTTAATGTGTCCAGGAAATGGCACCTGCAAAGCAGAACCCACCCCTTGAACTTTACCTCTTTCATGATTTATCACATGCCCACCACTGATGGGTAGGAAGCGACTTTCCCAGACAAGAGATTATTACAGTCAAACCTGCCATGTGGGGGGACACCCTTTGTTAAACCACCTTACATAACAGGTCAAAGGTCATCACAATTTCAGAAACAGGAATAGTACAGCCAGTCGCAATTTACAAATCTGTTTAATTTAAAAAAAACCTTAAAAAAATAATTAAAAAGTACTGCATCAAATAAATGATTATCTGAAAGCAGTTTAAAGAATCTCACTCTTGCAAAGCTGGAATAAGACCAGGATAAGTACTTGCTGCACTTCAAGCTTTTTCCACTAATTTTGTGTGTTTCCTAGCATTAATTTTTCGCTCTTGATGTGAGTTCTGTATCTTCCTGCTCTGTACCAAAATCCAATTTTCCAGCAAATAGTTATGGGACTGGATAATTGTTCCTGAACTTCCAATATATGCTTTAAATTAAATAAAGTTTAAAATGAAAAATTGAGTCACATTTTTTATTTAATCAATCTGTCCAAAATGAATTACTAGATGTCTAGTTTTGACCTGGTACTAAGATAAGTTTTTTTATATAATTTAACTGTCTAAAAAGGGAAAACTACGTGGTCTTTCTTTGGCATCTTTGACTTCTGTAATAAGCATCAGAGAAGGTGCCATTGTAGCGAGACAGTTTTTCCACCCAAGAAACTTTTTCCAAGTGAGGTATGCGTCTTGTTGTAAGGACAGAACCGAACTCTCAGCGAGAGCCAATGGTCTGAGGATACTACAAAATGAAATTTAACAGTTGAGAAACACATGAAACTTTTAGGTTCAAATTATTACAGCTTACAAAGAGATGTGGATAGCAGACTATTTTCTTTTGATATCACTGCGCGAGTGGGTGTTTGGTCGTCTGCTAAAGAGTAACTACAAGTAACTACAAGTCAAATTTAAATAAAAATAACATGAAAAAGCTAACACATACAACTAAAAATTTATTTTTGGTTATGATAAAAAAATACCAAGAGAATGTTTGCTAAATCATTCAGCAACACTAGAAAACCCAGCTTCTGCATTCCTCGCTTGGAAAAAGTTTCTTGGGTGGAAAAACTGTCTCGCTACACCATGATACAGCCTTAGTCGCTGGCACAGCATAAAACATGATCAGATTACATCACTACAAGCCTTCTTAAATGATATGTTCAGACTCCAGGATTATTCCATTGACCACACCTCATTCCTTTTGGATCTACATAAACATGCATTGCTAGGGTGGACTGAGATAAGAGCAATTAATTTCTGCTTAGTTTATGCCTTAACATACTGACATATTATAGCAATAGACAAGGACTTACTGGTATTTTAGTTACACATATCCATATTTATTTATATAATTTTTTTCCTTTGCTGCAAAAATTGCTGTAAATTTTCTGTTTCTTCTGATATAGCTGTGAATAAGTAACTCTAACCATATGTAGATTTATATAAGACTGCATATTCAGACTTTGAAATGTACATTTGTGTACTGCTTCCATATATCTGAACTATTAAAAAAAATTCCATAAATACAGAAAAAGTTAGAATACCTCCTTCTCAAGCAGCGTGTCCACATGGGAGGATGTTAACAAGTTAAACTTCCAGAACATCTTTTATCTGAAAAGAGAAATATTCAGCTGCATAAATTAAAACCTCATAGATGGTCAGCAAGTAACGAAAAAGTAAGAAAAAGGAAATATCCCATGAAAGAAGTTATTTTCAGCCACATTACCAAATAACACAAGTGGCAAGTGTTTCTAGTTTTTAGCAAATTTTATAATTAAGCCACAATGGAATCTCTTAATTAAAACCTTTTCTATAGCAACACCCTCTTATACGCTGCAGCAACATTTTCACAGATGTATTTTGCACTATAATAGAAATCTCTATAAGGACTACATTCCCAATCAAATTTAAAACGAACAGTTTGTGCTAAGGTTTGCAAACAATTGCTTAGCTGAAGGACTGACTGGCAAGCTATTTTCTTGATGTTTAAAAGAACATTCACGGTTTAAAGAAAGCTTTCTAGTGTTCAAAGTTTCTAAAACTAAAGAACTGATCCTCGATAGAAGGAAAAGAGAACTTGTCATCTATCTATAGTTATTGGCAATAAGACAGTAGAACATGTGCAAAGTTTTACTACCTTAGCACAGTGCTGAACAACAAAATATTCTTCCAGGAAAACACTAGAATCATTTTCAGGAAAGCACATTAGCGCCTTTTCCTGCTAAGGCAATTGAGGAATTTCGGTGTCAGTGGTACTTGGATCACAGTGTATCACAGCCTGATCAAAAGCATTTTAACAATTAATCTGTAAGTGTTCTATCCATCAAAGATATGGTTTGTTTGGTGATGGTAGACAAAATGGATAGTAACATCATAGGCTTTCCACAAAGTCTATTAAGTAATCTATAAACCAGTACTGTAAGCATCATCACCGACTCCTCTTGCCCACTACGTCACCATTTCTAAATGCTACCCTGTAGACGTAGATGGAGAAGTGCTTTTACAAAGTTCTTCAGGCCATCTGTGATAGCACTTTTGAAAAGAACAAATGTACCTAGTGTATGCCTCTGATAATCACTGCTGGGGGTGGAGGAGGCTAAGTGTAAATAAGGGGTGTAACTGTATTTTCTTTTGTTTATTATTTATTAGAGCTCCTAAAAAGGACAATTTTGATCTTTTCATATGAAAAAATATAATCTTGCATGGAACAGTATGAACTATAAAGGCCATTAGTAGTGAACGTACCACTTTGAACATGCTCTAGCCAAGGGAGGTAACCACGTGTCAGACTAACTGTTGAATAAATAAATCAACTGAGTGAATGGTCTTTATAATATATTGTCTTGAATCCCAGTCGATTTGAACACCAAGTACAGAAGTCATTAGTTGGTATAACGGCACATTTGTTGTTAAGTGTATATAAACATAACATTTTTCTCTGCAAATCAGTCACATGATATGACAAAATTATTGTGTCCCTTCTATCCTCCTTTCCTTGTTCTACACTTTAAGTGATATATGGATCAAAATCTCCTACAAAAGGGTAGACTAAAAAAATGACAGGTCTGCAGCCTGAGAGCAATCAAGCAAAAACACCTGAGCTCAATGAGTCCAATGGACTGGCGTCTGCCACCAAGGGACAGGCATGAACATCAGAGCAGAACCAGACAATCCAATCTACCACAACAGAAATAGTCCTGCTCCACCTCCCCCCCTTCGTGAATAAAAAAAAAAAAACCCCACATTTTAAATAAACACATAAAGCATTATAAGTGCGAAAATTCTGATTTACACTAACCTGAATCCATTTTCTCACCCACCCCCATTGAAAGCCCTTGGCTGATACACATACATCTTGCTCTTTGTGCAGGTGAGAATATGTGTGTCTAACCAAAACAAAATTCACTTATTTTGTGGCCAAATTTTAGCAAAGATGATCATTTAGTCGAAATGATTATAGGCATGGTTGAATTGACTTGTGCCACAATCAAATCAACTTTTGGTAAAAATTGGACTGGTTCCCCAAAAGCTCCAAATGCAAACTCAAACACAGACGAAAACGATGTAAAGAGGTATAACAACAGAGAGAACTAGAAGGTAAACAAACAAACAAAAAAAAAGTTTAACATAAACATACAAACGGAATAAAGGACAAAAACCTGTTTAAAGAGAAACGTGTTTATATGCCATTGTGAGATAGATTTTCTTCATGTGTATTGACAAGCAGCCATTTTTGTTTTGTAAAATGATGGCTGAACTTTTTCACGAGGTTTTGCCTGCATATATATATATGTTTCAAAAATGTATAGCCCTGTTGGGAATATCTGACATTAATAATTACTAGTGTCATTGGCGATTGATTCTTTTTTTAGCCTCTGACAATTCAGCTTTCAGTTACTTAGATAATGTGGTCATGGGTGAGATGATCTGACTCAGAGGTGGAGCAAAATGAAAGATGACTGCATGCAAATGGGGAAAATTATGAAGTAGAGCATCAGATGAAGCTGACTGTTAATGTGGAGGGGAGTCTCGCTTGGTGCACTCAGCTTCAAGCATGTAATCTGTTTGAGGCAGGAATTTAGTTGCTTACTATTACTTCATAGTAACTACATCCACTTTTTTATAAAAAAAAGTATAAATATTGGTCAAAAATGTGACTTTCAAGTGCATACTCTTCTATATATAACGTAATTTCTTCTAGTCTAAAATACGAATAGTAAATACATGCAGATACAAATGAGACTTATTATGTGGGAATGGGTTACACCTTTTTTTTTCTAAGGAGGGGGGGGGAGTTTCTGCTTTCATTCACCTGTTTAACAGTGACTAATCCTTTAATAATCATTTTTCCTTTAATCCGAGAATAAAAGTTTCCCGAAAATTAAGCATACTACTGTCACATGTAACTAATGGTTTCAGATACCCGTATGCATGTGTACTAATTTTACAAAATATACACCAATAGAACAGCATATCACGGGAGGACGTAATCACAAGTATCAGAGTTGAACTGGTCATGTCTATTTGACTGTGGGCTCAGTATGCTAAGTAACATATATTTTTCAAAAAATCATCTGCGATTACAAGAAAATAAAAATGATTTGCTGTGTGCTCTGTGGTCACATCTGATCAATGATGGCCTGATACCTATCCATGTTTACTTAAATCAAGTTTTCGTACAGTTTATTAAAAGACGTGTTAAAAGTTACCGAATATTTCAATATACTCACATCTTAGCACTTTCTTTGTCCTCAAGAACTTCCTTTCTTTGTCCAACAGAATTATTTCCATTCACATTGCATGATGACTAAAGTCTTCCTCCCACATTTTAGCGCTTACGGCGCTGAATAAATGTCACTGTCTGCTACACAGATGCATGCGTACTTGGATTGTTTGCACTGAATAAAACGATAATCCTCATTTCAAACTAAGCATACAGCACAATTCATGTTAGGTTACTCGCAATATTATGAGTTCTCACACGCGGGAAGCACTTTCGTGCTGTGCAATGGCTCCCACTGATTCTTCTCGCTACCGCCCATAATGCTTCGAGATCTCGCGATGATTGGTCCTCGCCACCGAAATATCGTTCAACTAGATTTCTTCCAACATTTTAATCACAAGAGGAATTTAGATATAGTTATGCATGACAGAAGAATAAAGAGTATTTCCGACGTGCAGATAGTCGGGTTATACATAAGATCGTATGGTAAATAAAATTCGTTAACGTTCTCAGCGTTTATAGTGTTGCAAAACTATTACTGCTGTCGTGATATCGTACTGATACCCGAACTATAAACACTGTCCAGGCTCCACAAAGCCCTATTCTCAATCATTCCGTTTCTCTCTGTTGTTCCAGTGAACAGGATGGAAGTTCCCAAGGAGAGTTTCACTAAACTTTTAACTCTTACTCGATCGTCGGTTCCTCGCGTTGTGTTCCCCCTCCTACCCCAACCAATCTGCTTCACACCCGATCGTAACAAACTTAGGCATCCACAAAAGGCCCCGCTTCTCCGCAAAAAAAAAGCTTACAAAGATGTGTCGGATCGGATGATTTCACTGGCTCGTTATGTATATACAGTCAGATACTATAGAAACTGAACTACAGAATAAAAGTTAACGTCCTTGTTTCTGCGCGTTCCACAACGTACGTATTGCCCTTAATTCGTGATGTTACTGTTGCCAAGAATACACAAGATTTATTTGCCAATACAAGTTTATTTATTCCATTCGGGAAAAAAACAGCACGAGCTGAGTCTCACACACACAATGAGGTATGTTTATTATTTTCTTATAGAGCTGTTTCGTGTGACGTCATTACAACATGCGTGGAGGACAGCCATAGCCGCTGATTACTCAGTCCCTGTTAAAGAGCATTTCGTTGCCATTATCACAGTCATGATGTTCACCTTTGTTGTGTTTATATTCTTGCAGAGGCGGTACTTGGGGGTGGCGCCTGAGTAGGACCCCTTGATAGGATATATATATATCAGGGCTTCTGCTAAGGCTAAATTCTTTGGGGTCCCAGGGACCCCTTCTAAAGATTTCTAAGGGGTCCCAGGCTAACTCTAAGGGGTCCCTTTACAATGTGAAAAAAATCAACAAATCAACATCCTTTGTTCAACTGCCTTTCAGGCACACAAAGCACTGTAATGTCTAGTCAGAAACGGCGAGATTTCTGTGCCATGAAGTCTGTGCAAGCATCTGTAATGAGCTTATGCTCACTGTACTTGGTGTGCTCACTTTCTTTCCATTTCTGAGACGATGATTTTAATCACGCTGTCAACGACATCTTGGAAATTTGTTAATGGAACTCTTCCCGGTAAGGGAAAAAAAAAACAAACTCAGTGCAAGGGAAGTTACTCTCACCATGTAGCAGACGACAACAATAGATTGGGCTACGATGTCAGACACTACACTTACCCAATTTTGTATCTTCGCCCAAATTGGAAGGAGTCCCCTGGGACCCCATTGACGAAAATTGAAGGGGTCCTCTGAACTCTTAATGCGTACTGTACGCAATTTTTTGCGTAAGCAGAAACCCTGTAATCCTGTATATACCACAGATGTATGAAGATGATAGCTGACTGTATGCCGGTGTCGTGAGCTCAGGAATTGCCCGAGCCCAGGAATTGCATTCTCACAGTGCGCAGGCGCAGGGGTAAACAGATGCGCATGCGCAGACAAGGCAATTTGTGGGCTTGATATTCCGTGAGATGAGAACGTGTCCGAGCTGAGTGTTCCGTCTGTTATTTGTTTTTCTAGGATTGTTTTCGTGGCGTTATATAGTATTATACCGTGCTAATTAATATAGTGCACGCAGACTGATTTTTAATTCATATGAACGAAACGTGTAATGTGCTTTTGACGTTTAGCGATGATGAACGACCGATCGTTTATAGAAGTCCGTCACTGTTAATATTATAAGTTAATAAGTACTAAAGCTACTGAGGGCAGGGTTCTTTCCCTTGTTTATGCTTAGAAAAGATAAGTACCGTTTTAATTACGATGTTTCTTCTGTTTTCTTAGTGACAAATAATGTAAAAAATATGGTAAAACATTTTTTTAAAAATGTGTGTCATATTTTTATAAAAAGTCTTACAAAACTTGCAGTTATCTACATTAAAAGCTATTTAATTTGTATGCTATTCTGCTCAACCCGAATATCACGGAAAGCCAGACTATACTGTTGTCAACGTTAGTTACAATAGGTTGAAAGGTTTGCTGCCAACAATTGGCTGCTTACGCTAAGTGTTAGCCGCTCGAAGACTTGTTTCAGGCTTAGATCCGATACGTCCTCCCCTAGAGGACTTCGGAAATAAACTGAACGTCGACCGTTTCGTTGGGGCAGGTGCATGTCCCCACCTTTCTCACGGGTCGACCTGCGACCCACTCCCCAGAAGGGGAAATAACAATTCAATGTCAAATAATAAAACTTGGTAATAATAAACATGATGTCACTCTTGATTTACTCAATGATGTTACTCTTGATCTTGATACTCATTTGGTCATTGCAGTGTCGTCTGCTCGATCGCTCTCTTTTATCTCTGAACTGCTAGCACACTAGTACGGTTTCACTGTATGCATCCTGAAATCACTGAATCAAGCAAAGTGATTCAGTCGTTTTGACTACTTAGGTTTCATTCTTTATTTCCGCACTACACAGTAAGCACAGTTACAAGATGTAATAAAATACTTAAGTTTATGAACATGTACTGTATAGTTTAATATGCACACAAAACCTTTCCAGATGATGACAAATGTCACATGATTTGGGTTTTTAAAAAGAATGGTTGTAAAATAAGCAAAAAGTAGACATGGAGAGAAAAGCATGAAGCAGGATTTAAACTGGACATCATTACCAACTAATTCAAAGTAGTATGTTTGCAATAATTAAAAAGTTGACACATTTTATATTTGAAGGCATTATAATCAAACCACTTTGAATGCAAAATAAAAGTCTTACAATAATAATAAAATTTAATTTTGCTACTATTACCTTGTTTTTCTTCTTATGTTGATGTCAGTATTAAGATTTATGCATCAGTCAGTCCATAAGTATTGCTTTAGCATATCACGAATAAATATTTAGTGTTTTCATGCACAGTGTGATCACCACGATTTTCTTTTTCAGTGCAGATCTCCAGAGATGGGAAGCTAATTTCCAAAAATTGGGTGCACAAGATTTGCAATATAGTACAGTGGAGCAGAAAGAGGGATATCACAATATGGTAAACAGTGTTAAAAAATGCGAATGATGTCAACTGCCTGCATTTTTTTCTACCAGGAAATGACAATTGAGCTGATTCACAATGAGAAATAAATATGCTGTTAGTTTAAATTGTAAATTTATGTTTTTTTATCATGTACGACAGTTACTGTTATTTCTCTGATTGCTTCCAACCCACACAACATGGATTGCCAGCCAAACAACTGCACATAGAATAAACCCGGGCCCCCTCGCTCATTGTGATACATCATCACATTAAGTCAAATGAGAATTAAGAAACATCAAGGGTTTGCCAAACGTTTCTGTAAAATACACACAGGTTTCATTGTTTTCATTTAACTTCTACTGTTCATGCTGTTATATAAGTGACTTAGTACCCAGATTATGACCAGTAGTTGTGGGTAAAGCACTGTACCAGTGTACATTCATTATTACTCAATAAATCTTAGTTGTCCTTAATGTATAAGGTGAATGTCCATGAAAAATTTGTTGTTGGCACATGCACTTAAAATGGACACTTACAACACCTACACTTGCAAATGAATATTTGCCTTACGTTTACATATGTATATATAAGCACACACACATATGTACACCATCCCCTTTCATGTACACATGCAGGACCCTCGCAAAAAATAATGTTAATACCACATAATATTAACCCTTATGCTTCATATTGAGATGGGTGTAGCTGCAAACATAAGGGAACATATGGCTATTCAGATTGTTCATACCAGTGCATAGCTCCTCACAGTGTTACATTGTCCCAGTGTGCAGTGGACTATTGTTTATTAATAATCTATTTAACTGTAAAAAATTTGATGACCAGTGTAAAAATGATTTACCACTTTACTATATTCACAATCCAAATGCTTATAAATTCCAGCCATTATTAACTTTAAAGAAATCAAAAGACCCTCAGCATATTAGCCGAAAGTTGTGAAGGATATTACTAAGGATGGTGAACCAGATAAATGAATAAAATGTATATGTGAGATATTGTACATTGCAATGGATGGAGTGTGTACCCCTTGGAGGGTGAATAAATAGTAAAGAATACAGAATGTATGTGACAGGAAGAGAGAGAGCAAAGGTGTGTTTATCCTGTTTGAGTATGCTTTTATTACATATGCAGGTATGAGGCTGGAGGAAGGAAAGAATGAGTGCTATAAAAAAATTAGTTGGGATTTTTTTTATATATAATAAGCTGTCTGCATGTAGGTTTGGTTAAAAGCTCTGTGCTTTGAACTAAAGATTTGCATTGTCATTTTCAAGATCCTAGGTTTGTGAATGACTTGGGGAAACATGCATTTGCAAGGTACTCTTGTACTAAGGCTTTTATTGCATGTGCACATTACTTTCAAACATGACTGTTCCACTGCAAAGTGATTTTATTATAATTAGAAGTCAATGGTTTCTTACCTTTTTTATGTCGGGAAAGAGTCTTCTTTGTTGTTAATTATCATTACATTGGACCATGGTGTGCAATTTTTAAATTCATGAATATACACCTTTCAATATTATAACCAATTTGAAATGTTTTTGTCGTTTACGGTCAGTTTGTGGAGCCTTTTACTAAGTTAGGTTTTATTTTTCAACTGATAGATTAGCATTAGTATATGTGGAAATAGTAATCACGGTCTTGTAATGCAGTGCGTTGAGGCGTGATGTCTCATTTGCATTGGAGGCATTTTATTACATACAATACCAACACATGCAACATAAGTTATTAATGTATTGCATACTAATGGGGAATGAACATTCAACACTCATTGTGTAAATTATTGCACTCTGTGCTACACTTGTACGTGATGTTACAAAAAACATCATTTCACTTCCATTTCTTTATTGAATAAACTCACACATCACACGTGCTTAAATATGCAAATAAATCCATGTACACAGCGCAGTCCTATTGCAAACAGAAGATCCCATCTGAAACAATGAACCACTATTGTTAACAAAAACCATACCCACATCACATAAGGAAATTGTCTGACATAAATGTAGGAGAAGTACATACACCACTTACACTATTGTCTTAATGAAAACAAAAAAGAAAATTTATTTACATCCACATGTGTGTGTGTGTGTGTGGTCATAATATTATAGTGTATGGCAACCCACACTGGAAATTCAGCACTGCATAAGCAACATGCTATAACCTACAAACAATTAGAAGTGCTTATGCAGCAAATCATTCAACTGGGAAACACAAAGAAAAGAAAGGAAAAAGACAACACTTCACACTGTGTCTTTCTTCGCTTATCTAACCCGACCATTATGCGATCAATTCAGTTGTTTTTATGTTTGTGTCATTTGCGCTGTTCATTCTTCTCTCCTTTATAAATTCCTAGTTTTGTTTTGTTTGTGGATAATACAGTCAGTCCTAACCCCGACAGAATGTTCAGATAGAAGTCGTTTCGCATCAACGCTCAGACCCTACGCAAGTACTGGAGTGAGGGAGACGATTTATTGCCATGCTAGTCGGCAGTGCCTGTTTGATGTCCACCCCGCCTTTTGTCCGGGTAGGAAATTGAAGACGACTGCCGATGGCAGTCCGTCATTCTCCAAATCGTGTAATACCCTACCTTCCCTCTCGCTTTCGGGAGAGAAATAACCAAACCCATTTACCCCTACCAGGCAGGGGCGGTTCTTGAGAGTCAGCCTCGGCGGTACTGTACGACCTCTTCCGGCACTTTCCTTTACTTGTAATCGTAAATTAATTTTCCCCAGATATTAATGTTTTATGTTACAGATTAGAATCCAAATATCTACCACCTTCTGATTTCAAGGTAAAGAAAATACATAAGAATCTGCAAACAGTATGGTTACTAAAGCTGAAAAACTAGGATCTACCACTCCCACACTTGACATTAATAGTTGTTTACTTGTTTCTGTGGTTTTAGTTAAATGAGGAAAAGTGAGTGTTAAAGGAACAGTACTTGTGTTAGTCTACCTTAAAAACCGCATAATTCTTCAGCAGACCACCCCACCTTTAAAGAAGGAACTGTTTACGTGTCGAGCACGATGTGCAAACCTGGACAGATTAGAACATACTGCTAGAGGTATCACATCGGCGTTTTTGTTGTATAGTGTTCTTTTTGTCTGCTTTTTGTACTTAAGCTTCACTGACCGTGCAATGAATGTTTCTCTATGTAAAGTGATTTAACTTCTACATTGTAAACGGAAGAACCGAAGAAGTAAATTCCTAAACATAGTCTTTCAATACGAGTGTGTCGTTAATAACTCCTTAACAATAAGTGTTTAGCATGGCTGACGGCATCGAGCAAAAAAGCAACAATCAGAATATATCAATATTTATAATAAACATTAACAATAAAACGAAACCAACGCACAGCAACCTATACGAAAGTACTCCATTCCTATATTATTACCTATTAGCAAGCAACCGGGCACGCGCGCGCGCACACACACACTACAATTCAACTACATCTACCACAATGCTAGTTACAAGTAACAAAATTATATCTGTAACTCCCCTGTCGCTTCAGACTCTCTTAAAGTCAGAAATTTTTTAGAATTCATAGGACACCGGACTTCTTTTTACGAAGCAATAAACTCGATAGACGTTCACAGCCAATCAGCACTAGACGCGTGTGATAATACCTTGCTCAGTTTTAGAATAGACAAAGCAAACTGTTTATAAAAGACTAGTTAGACTAGTAAGTGTTAATACTCTTTAATATTAAGGAGATTAGAAGGTTTTGTAAAAAATGAAAAGAAAAATAAAATGTTTAGACCAACAACTCATTTTAGCTTGACTTATTCGATAATAGTTCCTAGAAAAAAAGTTATTACATACTAATATTGTCTATTTTTTTAACTCTTGTTGGACGTGAAAAACTTTTTTATGTGACGGTGTATTATCTACACAAACTTCATTATTGAATCAGTCACATTTTGAGACGCTAGTACATCGCGCTCTCATTGACTTACTGATGTTCCTAAGCCTTAGTCACAATGCTATTTGCAATAAACTCGAATTACTATACCGTATGGCAGGAAGTTTTGCGCGGGCCGGATATGGCCCGCGGGCCGTAGGTTGATGCATAAAAAACCCTGATTCCTATAGGATGGATTCAAGGGATAGTGGTGAGACATTCGAGCTGTCAATCACAAAGACTTTTAATGAAAATAAAAAATTTCACACATAAGCAAGATTTTCATTCACCACGTGACTAGAATCCCACAAAAACCAGGCGCAGCAAACAACAAGGTGTTCTAGCTTAATTGCATAATTTTTTTGATTTGCTTTGCTTTACATTTTTTAACTACAGCATAGCTGGTTGTACAAAAAGCCCCAAAAAATGTGCCTATTGATAAGGGGGGGCCCCGGGGGGCGTTACAAATTCAATCTGGATGACTTTACACCCATACTGCCACATGAAACTGGCTGGCCAAGAATGTCTCAGAATCTGTGGCTAAATCCACAAGAATATATTTATGGAGGTGAAGTTTCACCTGTTTTTGATTTTTTATATTAAGTTTTAGAGAGCGTATCATGAATTATTTTTTATATCAAGTTTTTCCCTCATATTAACACACGGTGCAACCCCCTTTATATAAAATCCTTGTCATAAAAAAAATGTTTTGCCTAAGGTAAAGTTCGTCCGCTATCCAGTAAATGTTCTCGATCTAGACAGTTTTTAATACTAAGATTTAAAAAAAATCTGCTGAATTTCTCGTGAGATATATCAGAACCTTAACTTGATGCTAACCTTAACATGACTCAGTTTATTTCAGAACACTAATGCCAGCATATCCAAAGCTGCAGGTTTGTCATCTTATGGGTTTTTTTTATGTCTTGTACAGGATCTGTTTTAAAGGAAGGCAATGCAGAAGAATTGGAGAAAGCTGGGAAGACTGACAAGGTAGAAAAATGGTTTCTGGTAAATGGTTAAGGTATTGCCTCTCTAACTCGAGATTTTGTGGCAATGTTAATTTTGTCATAAAGCATGAAAGTGGATCTCTTGATTGTTGCATGTCTGTCAAGACCAGCTCTTAGAACCTGTCGTAAAAGCTGTCCAAGGCCAACTATCGATCTTGGTGAACCATTAGCAGTTTAATAGTCTTGGAAACCAAAATCCCGTTAAGTTAAATCAACAAAAGACCTGCAGTAAATTTGTAAGTTTATTTTTTATTTCAAAAGTCCTCACCTTTGCTTACCACGTACACCTTAGAACGCATAAACTTGTATAAACACGAAAGACCATAAAGCTTGAGCTTTTGTACCTGTCAACATAAGAGTTCACATTGTCTACTCGTTATGTTAAATCTCAGAAAGGTGAATTTGTGCTGTGGCCCGTTCTAGTGGAAAATTTTGCCTGCAAACAGTCCAACAGAATATACATCTGTTCAATCTCACTGCACTGCATCGCATCCAAATTTGGGGTGGTGCTCAGAGCACAAAATCTGACAAAGCACACAATATATATTAGGGAGATTTTTTCTCTCTCTAGAAGAGGCATACATGTAACTGTGCTCTAGTGGTCATGTGACAGTCTTTTGATCCCTTCACCTTTAGTGGATGTGTTCTGCACAATTCTAGCTAATAAACTTTATTTGAAGCTTGACTACTTCTTTGTGTTCATTTACTTAACAAGAACCAGTGAAGTCAGTGCGTTTGTTCTTGCTTTGTTTTTGTTTTATTAAGTCTTGTTTTACTTTACTCTCTTGATGGATGCAGATGGCCTTTATGCAACAGCACCTCGTCCAGCGGACTCGGTTTTGGGTAGCCTCCTTCAGTTGGGCCTATTTAGTTCCAACGTCCTTTGCCTCGCTTTCTATTGTTCTTTTCCAAGTCTTCTTCGGTCTCCCAACTCTGCTCTTTGAGGGTTCCAGTCAAGTGCCTGCCTGGCCATGGTGTCAGCTGGTGTGCGCAGGGTGTGTCCTATCCAGACCCATTTGCACTTTTTGATGTCTTGGCTAGTGGCATTCATGGTTGGCCCTTCTTTTCCACAGGCAGCTGTTGGAGATCTTTTCAGGCCATCTATATTTCCCAGAATAGGTGGCGTAGGAACATCGAGTTGGTAAATTCTGCAACTTGTTGTTGATGGTATTTTTGTCACTTTAAGGTTTCAAGAACTCATACAGAGGACGGCCTTCACAATTGTGTTTGAAGAATATGCGGGTCTTACTGCTGAACGGATAATGCTCGGCCGACTTACCCAGATGGGGCGTAGGTTGGTGAAAAGCATGCCTGCTTGTTGATGCAGCTTTTGATGTCATCATGAAGGAACCGCTCCACCGTCCTTAGCGACAATGCTTCTTGAAATACGTGAAGCGGTCTGTTTCCAGAATGTTCTCTCCGTGACGTTGGGTTGGGAGTTCCTGCTTGTTGTTGATTCTCATCACTTCGGTCTTCTTTCTGTTGACCAGTCTTTCCTCCACTTTATCTGCTAGCAAATATTACTCAGTTTGGTGCTCATAGTTGTTGCCAATGAGATAAGACATGTGATGTCAAATCTGCAAAGTCAAATATGTCCTCTAGATGTTTGGTGAATGTCCACTGGATACTGGTGTTGTTGTCTTGGGTTTTCTGGCACATAATTCAGTCTATAACCATCAGGAAGATTGTTGGTGTTCATTACCAAAGGTTTAGTAAGTTTGCCGTTTTGAATAACTAAGTCTTCGTACAACCCCTGAATAATGTTTATGAGCTCAGGTGGAATGGCATAGTAGGTCATCAGCCTCCAGATGACATCCCTGTCTACCCTGTCGAATGCCTTCTCAGTCCACAAAAGTTATATAGAGTGAGGACTGCCAGTCAATAGACTACTTAATGGTAACTCCACACACCAGAACTAAGCTTCAAGAATTTTCGTGTAGTAGGCAAGATATATTGAACACAATGACAGAAAGTGATTAATGAGTGAAATATCGGTGAGAAACCTTGACACTGCCCTACTAGAATATCAGTCAGACTGTTTGTCAGTCTGTCTACTGTGATAGACATGTTACAGCTGTCTGTCAGTCTATCTGTCACACCCTTCCTTTTGCAATATCATGTTAATCTCAGCTCTTGTTCTTGTGGTGTACTTGTTCTTAAGCGCTGAGAGCATGCTACGTAAGGAATGTGAGTGTGCGCTTTACAAATTAATAATAATAATCATAAATGCTAAATGTGTAAAGCGCATACTAACACACCTAAGGAGCAAGCTGTTAGCGCTTAAGAACAAGAACGAAACGGAAAGCATGCGAGGCACAGGAAAACAAATAACATATGAGCTATACAAGAATCAACAACCGTACGAAACAAAGAATAAAATCAAATACAGAAAACACAGAGAGGAAGCTAATAATAATATTATTGTTATTCCAGAAATAGACGCTTATCGTTCTTTAAATGACTCTTCTGTCACCTGGTTTTAGATCTAGCAGATCAGCTTAACTTTTCACATCACTGAAGATTGTAATTATGTGGGTTTTGTTCATAGATTTGAATAAATCAGTTTAAGGTCCAATCTATCTATAGAATTTATACAAATGTTTAGTAAGTAGATCGTCCGCAGACACATTTATTCTATTTTTATTATCTTGGTGTACGAATAGAACCATTAATATCCGGGTATCCCAACAGACGACCGGCTCACAGCGCCACTACATAGAGATGTATTCAGTTCACTCAAAGAACGAAGTCTGACTGTGAAAAGTTTTTCAAAGATTCCGCCGTCATCTTAAGCATCTCAATGAAAGGCAAGTATTTTGTGTTACTAGACTTTCGTAGCTGCAGCACCAGCATCGCCTTTGTTCTTAGATTCATTATTTCAGAGGCGATGAACGTCTTGATTTGGTAATTGCAACGTCAGCCATTCTGCCTTCTTACGTCAGCGCCTTATAGAGCCAGAAAGAAACGTTAGTAATTCACAGTTTTAATTTGTTAGTTGCTACATAAACAAAAATTAGTAATTCACAGTTTTAATTTGTTAGTTGCTACATAAACAAAAATTAGTAATTCACAGTTTGATGTTTAATTCATCGTCTGATGATCGTCTCCTTACTCTTCCTGTCACCACAACAACAACATGTGGCCACAGGATGTTTAGTTATTGTGCAGCCAAACATTGCAACTCTCTCCCTTTCCATACCCGCCACCTACCTACTGTTGAATCCTTTACACGTGCACTGTAAACACACCTCCTCTGTAAACATTACTCCTAACAACCTTTCCCATAATGCTAGTCCTTTGTCACACCATTCCTTTTGTAATATCATGTTACTCTCAGCTCTTGTTCTTGTTATTTGGTTCCTCTTTGTGTTTTCTGTATTTGATTTTATTCTTTGTTTTGTACGGTTGTTTATTCTTGCATAGCTCATATGTTATTTGTTTGTGCTCCTGTTCCTCATAAGCTGTCCATCTTTCGTTGTTGTTCTTAAGCGCTAAGAGCTTGCTCTTTAGGAGTGTCAGTAAGTGCTTTACAAATTTTGCATTTTAAATTACTATATTCAGTAGCAGGTTAAAGTTGTTCAAATGTTAAATAAGACTGTTGCAGTCTGATGCAGAGAATGAGAGATTTTGGTTTGACCAGTAAGTGCTCGCGCACACACGCAAACACACACACACAAGCCTTCACGCACACACACACACATTGGATAAGAGTGATGTCCCTCGCCTAACAAGCTGACTAGGCCAGTTCTGTGTTTTTCCGTTTTGTCTACGATCTGTTCTGGTTTTATCATCATCAACTTGTGGATCTACATCTTCCTTTACTTTCTATGTGAGTTGGATTGTCTTTGGTTTTCTGCATTTTTCCTTGTGGAACATACAGATTGGATGGAAGAGTTTTGGTTGACTAATGGTCTCCATATTCTGCCGCTTCCTTCGATGTGATCACTTCTACAATTGTCGTGTGTCGTGGTTTGTAAACATTGTTTACGTGAAGTAATGGTTCAGTTTGGCTTCAACTTCTTTCCTTGGATGCCTTAGTAAACCAGCGATTGACCAACAAATGATTATATTTAGATAACATTTAGATCCAAAGTCTGAAGTTGATTGTGGTGATCTCCCTTCTACATAGTATTCTTCACGCTGAGCTCCACCGCAGGCTGCGACTATTTCTTTCCCACAGGCTTCCTACACTGACTTTTCTACGCATGCGCGAACTCGTTGCTACGATGACAGACCTTGACCTCGTCCCTGCGAAAGAAGCGCTAGCTCGCGCGACCGAAGCTCTCCTTCAAAACAATACGTACTGTCTGTCAGTCGGTATAAAAGTAATAAATATCGAGATGGACGTGTGCTAATTAAAAAATCTGACACAGTGAGAATTTATAAGGTAAGTTATTGAAGAGAGGATAGTGCTGTTGCGATCGAAATTTCCGAATTTTTTGTTTTTGTTCTTTTATGCTATGCGAAACCTTCGAAATTACGATCGAATAGTGCATCTGCTCAGTGCACGAATTTGGGGATCTAAACCTGTGCTCTATATGTTTGTCATATTAAGCTAGTGGATTCCGAAATATTAAAAAAGCAGTAATTTTTTTTAACCACACTCTCCTTCAAGGCTGATAGTAAAATTAAATGAGAAAGTTGTGACACATGTTCTGATGAACATTGCAACAGCACTGTGAAAGAACGAAGACAACGAAAGTGAACAAAGATGTGAAACTAGTCGCAGATGTGGAACAGCAAACTATACACCATTCGATGGCTCCAATATTGATATTTGATAGCATATGCTTAACAGCACAAAAATGATAACAATACTGATTGTGCATTTAAGTCTTTATTTTCAAAGCAGACAAAAATTAACTTGCTTCTTAAGAACTTTGCATGTGAAATGTATTTTCAGGTATTTCACATATATATGGCAACTATAAAATTACTACTTATCTTGGAAATCAGCTGCACCCTCCCATCATCTTTCCTTCATAGATCACATAAACACAGAAAGTAAGATATAGATCTATATTTTTTCAGTTTACAACACATCTCTTTATCAAGTTATATCTAGTTTAGAATAACAGTTACAAGAGGCAGATGGTGGTATAATTCTCTCTAATTAATTTTAAAAGAGGGGGAAATGAGATCAAAGCAGCATGTCCTTCTAACACTAACACAGTAATAGAAAATTAGAATTCTGACCAATCTTGTTTATGAAACATTAACAGTTGTTTTAAGTCAGAATTTACATCACAATTATAATAATGGACAATATACAACATTTTAAACATAATCACCAATTATAATAATGGACAAAAAAACATAAATAGTCAAATTATGTAGCATAGAATATTAACAGACAACACCTAAAAAGAATACTGCTTTTGGATACACTACATCATTGTTAATACCAACAAGTGTGAATCAAACTATATTGGGGATATGGCATTATAATGATTACACCACACCCTCTAATGCACCAGGAATGTCACCCAGGCAGAAGATTTGAGAAAATGGTTTAACTAAATATTGTATTAACTGGGTAAATATTCTATTCTTGATAGAAGTAGGTTTCTGATAACAAAAAATGAACCATTAACCATGGAGAGAAGAAAATGCCATATTTTATTGACAAGAAAAATAGAGACCATTAACCACAGGGAGAAGAAAATGTCATTTTCTCACAGCAATGCAATGCTTTAAAAGCCCATGCCCTCTATGCATTCCATTAAAAATTAAAGTTGCAGCATTTCATAAAGATTCTCTTTTTCTTTCTTACATGTAGACACATAACACTACACACAAAGTAAAAGCATGAATACTTGAATATACACCAGTATAACTATCTCAATTGTAATTTGTCAATCATGCAATTCACTTTTGTGCATGGTTTTTTTCCAAGTGAAGTGTTATTCGAAACACATTCAGTAAGATTGTGTGGAGCCTTTTACGTATTTTGGCAGAGAGGCTCCAGATAACACTTCCTCACCCTTTTCTTTCTGCAAAGTGCGTTTCAGTTGCAATGTTTGTCTAGGACGACCCATACCTGGATATTTACAGCCAGGCAGTGCTTTTTTTTCTATGCTGAAGGGCCGTTGGCTGCACTCCTGTTCTCTTGCTTCCAACAAGATGATTTTTAAGTTTGAAATTTGCTTTAAAAGCAAACCCAGAATACTTTCCTAGAGTACTCATAGCACTGTCAAACTGGGATGGTGTATGTAATTTTTTTTGCATTTTTAAGGAGAGCATCAATACCCTTGGCATATGATTGTGGATCTTGTATGAGTTTATTGTTCCAGTCATCAAAAAGTCTTTTCAGCCCTTGAGAGAGGCTTACAATATTATAGGTCTCAGATTTCTGAGCTTCTGGCTTAGGTGACACAGAACCCTCATTGTGAATTGCATTTTCAAACTCACCAAGTTTAGTGTCCGCTGACCTGTTATCACTTTTCAGGTTATCAAACCAGGAGGATGCATGATATTGGCCAGTTCCTATATAACAGATAATCTGGCGCATTTCAGGGTTATTTTCTGGAATGAAATTCCACGATCGAATCTGAAATTTTCTGATGACATTTGCCTGGTGTTTACATGGCCCACCTGTGTTCCCATTCCTGCAAGTACAAAACCCAACTGTCATGTCTACTCTGTATACAACATTTGGGTCTCTCATGCTTCTCACATCAAATTGCATTTCTTTTGAACCCCCAACTTGGGTGATGAAGTCATATGCAATATGTTCCTGTAGCTGCCCATTTGCAATATCAATACATTTCCTTCCATAATATGCTTCCAAATCATGACAAAGGAAGTCAACAAGTTGCTGTGGGTTGAATGCTTTGGTGCGCATCAAAACCTGGTCTTTTAATATATGCATTGCTGCCTCACAAGAGTTATTTGTGTTGTTACCACATATGGGTAGCCCTTCCCTAAGACATATGGCCGATACACTTTTCCTGTCTAAAAGATTTTTCTTGATATAATCTTGAACATGAATATACTTACTTAGTACTTCATTCACCACCTTTACACCAAGCTCCGAATCGGCCAGACAGACCAGTGCCCGTGCCAGACAGGCAGTCAGACAACAGCACATCTACTGCAAGAATATCCCATGCACGAAGAACTCAGGCACCGCATTTGGACTGATGAGACGCCAGTATTGAGGAAGCTACACGGCAGCCTGGAGGACCTGCGGCGCACAGCATCATTTGTGCAGGAGGCAGGCGTGTCCATTTGAGTGATCGACGAAGAAGAAGAAGAAGAAGAAGTACTTCATCAGTTAGTACCTTTTCAATAATTCTGTCCATCATTTCTTTATTATCTGCATACATAATATCTTTTACCAGATGAAATATATGTTGCCGTTGATCCCTGTGTACCTGGGTCTTTTGATCCCATATGTAACGCCAAAAGGCTTGTAGTAAATGGAATGCACACAAAAGCTGCCCTGACTCAGGGAAAATTTCCGCAAGAGCTGCTCTCTCTGCCCTAGAGTCATCAGTCATAAAGATGAAAGGTCCCTTCTGACCTCGGCCAAAAAACCCAGAGGGGCCAATTACAGAACAGAGCAACTTTAGGCTTGCTTTAATGGTGCTTGTGGATTCACTGGATGTGATTATCACACCAAGTGGTAATCCACCCAAACAGCTGTGAGTTACCAGAAGAAACACACGAACACCAGTGCGGTCTACATTTCCTGTAGAATCTATGAACACTATTTCCCCACTGTGTTTTAAGGTGTGATGCACCCTACGCATCAGTGGGGTACAAATGGCCACAATCATTTGGCCCTCTTCAGTCATGTCCATCTTTGCAAAATCCACAGTAGCATATTTGGAGGTTGAATCTTCCTGACAGGTGATTGTCTGTTGTGGAAAATTTGAGTTTATACTCTGTATGAAGACCTTCAAAGACTCAGTAGAGTCATTTCTTCCATTTCTCTCCTGTCCCAGTGCATAACTCCGACTGAAAGTTACATTCATTGAAGTTGTAAATGCCATAAAAGACATGAAACTGCGAAAAATGAATTCTTATGCCTTCTGCCTAACTGCAAGCATATAATTTCTATCTATCTATTCCTCTTCGTGCATCAGGTTGCACATAAGGCCTCAACCAGAGTCCGCCACCGATGTCGATCGGCTGAAACCCGCTCTAGGTGACCCCATGTCTCTAGGTGACCCCATGTCCAGCCCTTTCCCTTCATCTCCCTTTCCACTGTTCTTCTCCAAGTTTCCTTTGGGCGGCCTCGTTTTCTTCGGCCGTCTGGAGTCCATCGTAGGGCGACTCTGGAAAGGTCTGCTGTCTGCTGGCGGAGCACATGTCCAATCCATCGCCAACGCCTTCGTTGAACCTGCGTGGTGATGGACTCGGTTTCAGTTCTTCGGTGGAGTTCTTCGTTGGTGATGGTGTTTGGTCAAAAGATGTTAAGTATGCGCCTGAGGCATCTGTTTTGGAAGACGTCAAGCTTGTTACTGATGGTTTTGGTCATCTTCCAAGATTCTGATCTGTAAAGGAGGGTGCTGATCACATTTGACTTGAAGATTCTCAGCTTGATCTTCTGGCTGATGTTTTTTGCCTTCCATGTGCTCCTGAGTGAGGCGAAGGCCTGGCTGGCTTTCGCCAGTCGGGCTCGAATCTCCACCTCCGCATCCCCGGTGTTTGACATTTTGGACCCAAGATAGGAGAAACTGTCAACTTCCTCAATCTCTTCTCCATTTAGTTTGCTGTCTTGGACTCTGGCGTTCACTCTCATACTTTTCGTTTTCTTTGTGCTGACCTTCAAGCCAAGGTTTCCAGCTGTTTCTGAGAAGGCCTTTGTTTTTTCCTGCATGTCTTGGTGGCGGTGTGACAGCAGGGCAATGTCATCAGCAAAGTCTTCCAGCGCTGTTGTTGCTGTCATAGTCATGGTCCATCTGATCCCTCTCCTCTCACTGTCGGTGGAAGTCTTCATGATCCAGTCCATGGCCAGGATGAAGAGGAACGGCGACAGAATGCAGCCCTGCTTCACCCCGGTACTGACGTTGAAGGGGTCTGTGAGCTCCGTGTCACATGTCGCGTGTCAGCGATTGTGCAATCATCCTTGTACGCCTCCCATGCTGAGCTGGCCCATCGTTAGGTGTTTTCTTCACGCTTTTGTCCCCTCTTTGTCTTACGTCTTGCGCGCGCGCACAGCTTCCTTGATGCGTCATTTTACTTTTACCTTTTTTTTTGACGTCATGGGTAGTCGTCATCAAGTAACAGACGGTGCTGGACCGTGGCCATGACAGTCAGAGTTTTTCATTTTGTATCGACCGATCTGCCACAAGCCGTTTTGGGTGAGTAGAGACCCATTCTGTCGGGTTCCGCACCATTCTAGTCTGTAAGGGGCCCTTGGGTGGCGGTGGAAGTGCAAGTGAGAGAATCCTTTTATGTTCAAAGCCATAGTCCGATGTTTAATTGCAAGATTTGTACTTTGTTAGGTTAACGTTCGTGATTGCCGGGTCGCGACGCTTGTAGCGCGTACTCGTTTCCCGTTGTATGGATTTGTGTAAGATCAACATTAGATTTTTGACGAATCTTAGGATTAGTCCGATGGTCAGATATATGTGTCGGTGTGAAAATATTGTTTTAGAAATTGAGCAGTTTCGGGACACGCCTGTTGATTGTAAGAATTGTTTTATCTACAGGCTTATTTTTCGTTCTTCTTCACTCTTCCACCTGTTGTTGTTTTTCGCTCTTCCTTCGTGTCACCGTGTCTTCACATCCTTTGTTCGCATTGCTGTCCGTCATCGTGTCGAGCGTCCATCCTGCACCATCATCATCATCTCGTCGGCGAGTGAACTCGCGACCCTGCTGCACCAGTGTGCGGAAAGGCTTTCGACTGAACACCTAGAGCAGGAATCTTTGAGCAGGAGCTTTCGTGGCCAGTGGCCGGCCCACATCATCGCATCTGGACGAGAAGACAGAGGGGTGGGGGTACGTCTTTAGAGCGGCAAGCAAGGCCAGAGGGCAGGCTGCCATCTGTGGACATCTTCAATGGACTTCTAAGCTGTCACCCTGCAGTGCATGCGGGTGATGTACTGTATATACGGTGACTGAGATTAGCCTGTGCACAGGGCAGCTGATTTGTCTTATTTTAATTTATCTATTTCTTGTTTGTTGGATTGTTCGCGCTGATCTATATTTGTTCATGTGAGAGTGTGGAGTGTATGATTTTTGGTTCCTATCAGTATTATTTTTGTGGCTAATAAATTAGTTTTGTTTGTTACGTGAATTTTGTCTTTGTCATTTCTGTGTATGGTCTGCGCTCAGTTGAAGTTCGACTGGCTTCGTCGCGGTCAAGCGACATCACAGACAACCTGGGATTTGAAATCGCTGTACAGCATTGCAATGACCTGAACAAGTTTTGCAGGGACTCCATAATGCCTCAGGATCTTCCATAAGGATTCGCGGTGGATGCTGTCAAAAGCCTTCTCCAGGTCGATGAAATTTATGTACAGCGGTGTGTTCCATTCGTTGCTCTGCTCCAGAATCTGTCGCAGAATGAAGATGTGTTCGGAGCAGGATCGCCCAGGGCGAAATCCTGCTTGCTGTGGTCGGAGGTCTTTCTCAAGAGTTGCCGTCAGTCTTGACAAAACAATCTTGCTGAAGACCTTGCTGGTGTTATGCCCCTCCAATTATTGCAGTCTCCAAGATCTCCTTTCTTGGGTAACTTGAAGATGAGCCCTGTCTTCCACGCAACAGGGACCTGCCCTGATTCCCAAATTTGCCTGAAGATTTCAATCAGCTTGGGAGCTGTCACATTTATATCTGCTTTCAACATCTCTGCTGTTATTCCATCTGCCCCTGGTGCTTTGCCGCTCTTCATTGTCTTGACTGCTGCTGTCACTTCTTCCAGGCTTGGTGGGTCTGTGCAGATGTCAAGGTCTATAGCTGCTGGCTGGATGTCTGCAAGCTGAGGGGGATCTGGTCTGTTCAGAACCGACTCAAAATGTTCCCTCCAGCGCTGTAGTTTTCCTGCCTCTCCCTCGATGACATTACCATTCACGTCTTTCACTGGCACATCACTGTTCTTAAACCCGTTGTTTAGCTGTTTGTTTATCGTGTACAGCAGCGGTTCTCAACCTTTTACATGTGACGACCCCCCTGACGAACACCGGTGCGTCCGCGACCCCTCTTAGCCAGCGAGGACGGTGGAAGAGCGGGGGGGGGGGGGGGGAAGAGCCTTAGCTAACCTCGAACGCCGCGTCGAGGAAATCAATGCAATTCAACAACGGAAGAACAAAGTTCGTATCTGCAAGAAGTATAACTGTTAATGAAATTTTACTAAAGCAAATTCTGTGGTGCTAATAAATATTATTTTATTGGACACTCACTTTGATTAATGAGAAGGTTGAGCCTGCTTGCTGTTGCATAGAGAAGCGAACCTGGGTGCGATATTCGTACCCACTGCTAATCGCAGCTCAGCCTCTGCGTCCACACGATTTCTGTATTTCGACTTCAGTGCTGCCAATGCTGAAAATCCTTGCTCACACATATATGAAGTTGAAAATGGCAGCAGAACTTTCATTGCTTTCTCAGAAAGGAGAGGATATTCACCGTTGACGCTAATCCAGAATGTTGGCACTGGTGTTGTTTGGAAGACCATTTTCAGGGATTGGTCACTCGAAAGGTCGATGAGCTGCTCTTCTTCTTGCGTGGACAACCCGCTTGTGCTAGGATCAGCCAGAAATGGATTACGAATCCAATCGTATTTAGTCACATCAATTTCAGCGAAGTAATGCTGAAACCTTTCTTGCAGTCCGTTTAGATGGGCAATAATTACATTCTTCACCTGATCAAGATTCAAGTTAACGTCAGCCTTGCACTTACACAAGCACGGAAACATATCAAAAATATTTTCTTGGCGTATCTTTTGCGTCCACAACGAAATTTTTCGGACGAAAGCATTCATCTTGTCAGTTGTTTGTAATATGGTGGTGTCCTTCCCTTGCATAGAAGTATTCACAACCTTCAGCTTCTCAAATATGTCCGATAAATATGCCATTAGCAGCAGCCATCGGTCGTTCTTAAGCAGGTCAGCCTTATTGAAAGAGTTCTCCTTCAGAAACACCCACAATTCTTCCCGCAATTCAAAGACTCTTGCGAGAGCTTTTCCACGCGACAACCACCTTGATTCGCAGTAATAGAGCAAGGCGTCATAGTCGGCTCCCGTGTCTTGACATAGCAGAGAAAACAGGCGACATCTGGCAGAACTGTTCTTTACAAAGTTCACCATTTTTATGACATCTGTTAGCACTGTGTTCAACTCAACACTCAAATCTTTGGAAGCTAGAACTTCACGGTGGATCATGCAGTGAGTCCAAACTACGTCTGGAGCAACCTTTTTAATAAGAGATTGCAACCCTTGTTTCTTTCCAGCCATTGCAGGGCGCCATCTGTGCACAAGCCGACGCAAGAACTCCAGGAAATGCCTTCGTCCTTAAGGAAGTCATCGACAATCCCAAAAAAATCTTGGGCTGTTGCTCTGCGTTCAATTTTCTTGCAAAATAAAAAGTCTTCCAGAAGATTATTTTCCCACACGTAACGAATGTAAGCAATCAAATGTGAGTCACCTGCAGTGTCAGTAGCTTCATCTAACTGCAAAGCAAAATTTTGGCTTTTTATACGACTGATCAACTGATCAGACACGTCTTCAGATATCTCAGTTATTCTTCGGCGAACTGTGTCATTTGACAAAGGAATGGCTTGCAGTTGCGTAGCAGCATCTTCTCCTATCATGGTCCGTACAATGTCCATTGCTGCAGGCAGTATTAATGACTCTCCGATCGTATGTGCTTTTTTGTTTTGAGCAATGCGATAGGAAACTTGATACGAAGCCATCAAAGCTTTTCTTAGGAATTGATGTATGTGAGACAAATGTTTTTTTGTCTCTTTTGTATTCTTGCAATTTCGTTCAAAAAATTCGAGAGGTTTGCAAGCTAACTCCGCATGCCGAGTTTCCAAATGGCGCCGTAGTTTGTTTGGCTTCATACTCTCTGGAGCTAATATTGCGAGGCAAACAACACACTGTGGCCGTTCTTTACCATCAACAATAATATTTGTAAAACCAGTTTTCAAGTATTCATTGTCATACTTTCTTACTTTCGTAGCAGGCCTTTCTGGTTTTTCATCGGCTCCAGCACCCAAAACTTGCACATCGCTCATTTCTTCACTTTTTCTTTTCAAAAAACCACCGCAATCAGTTCCTTTTCGCAGCACAAATTTATCCATGGCTATCTTCTTCAGAACAAACACGTGTACTTGCATCCAAAATTTGGATTAAAACTGCTGTCTTTATCCAGTCGCAGCGCATTGTCTGGTCATGGCCTTCTGTCAGGGACCTATAGAGTACTAGGACTGAGCACGTGCGAATGAAAGGGTGTGAATGATGGACGTTTCCTGAATGCGTGCCTTTTAGATGTTTAAAAAAAAAAAGAGAGGTGTGACTGGAGAGGGAGAGGGGAGTCAGCGATGAGAGATTGGGGAAGAGAGAGGGCAAAAGGTGAGAGGAGGGAGATTGGAGGCTTAATTGTTGAGAGGGGGATTGTGTTTTGAGTTTTGGAAGTGAGAAGTCACTGCATGCCGAGACAGTGTACTTGAATAGGGAGAAGAGATTTGGAGTTTGAGCCCCCGCACCACTCGGTTACACAATGTAAACTAATTTCACTAATACCAGTATAAGAAACTTTTTAAAAAAAATGACCACCTTCGCGACCCCCTTGTAGGCACGTCGCGACCCCCCAGGGGGTCGCGCCCCACAGGTTGAGAACCGATGGTGTACAGTGTCTTCAGGTCATTTTTACTTGCTGCATTTTCTGCTTCATCTGCCAGTTTCTCTATATGGTCTCTTTTGTCGGTTCTTGTCATCCTCTTTAACTCTTTGTTTAGTTTTGTATATCTTTGTCTGAGTTGTTCCTTCAGGCGTTCAGATTTCGTGCTGTTGATTCTTTGTTTGGCTGACTTTCTCTCTTCTATCTTCTTCCATGTCTCTTCTCTGATCCACTGTTCTTTCTTTTTCCGTTGGAAGCCCAGTATTTTCTCTCCTGATTCCTGTAAGACTCGATTGAAGTCGTCTAGGGTCATCTCTTGTTGGTCTCCTAGTGCCTGGAACCTGTTCTTTACTTCCATAGCAAAGGCCATTTCGGTGGCTGGATTTTTTAGTTTGCCGGAGTCCACTCTCTGCTGACGTGCCTGTTTTCCTCGTGATCGACGCAGCTTCAGAGAAACTGTGGCTATCACAAGAGTGTGGTCACTGGCAATGTCTGCTCCTCTGTAGGCTTTAACATCTTGAAGTGAGCTCCTCCATTTTCGGTTGGTGATGACATGGTCTAGATGGTTCTTTGTGATCCCATCTGGTGATGTCCATGTTGCCTTGTGGATGTCTTTGTGTGGGAAGAGTGTGCCTCCAATCAGTAGGTTGTTTTCTTCACAAAAGTCTTCCAGTCTCTCTCCGTTGTCATTGATGGTTCCGATTCCATGTTTGCCCATGACATGCTCCCTGCAGGTGTTGTCACTTCCCACCTTGGCATTGAGATCGCCGATGATGAGCAACATGTCGTGGGCTGGAACGCTTTCTGAGGCTGCCTGGAGCTGATCGTAAAAAGCATCCTTGTCTTCTGCCTCAGAGTCATTTGTTGGTGCATAGCAAGCTAGCACTGTCAGCTTGGTGTACTTTGAATGGAATCTTGCTCTCAAAAGCCTGGGTCCATAAGGCTTCCATTCCAGCAGTGCCTTTTCCGTTTTCTTGTTGAGGAGTAGAGCTACTCCTTCAGAGTGCTGAGCGTCTGATCTTCCTGAGAACAAGATGGTATGTCCTGACGCTAGTCTCCTCTTTCCCGTGCCGGTCCATCTGACCTCACTGACTCCCAGGATGTCCAAGTTGTAGTTGTCAAACTCCTTGACTAATTGGAGCATCCTGCCAGTCTGGTACAAGGTCTGGACGTTCCAGCACCCCACCCTCAACTTTTGCCTCGGCTTCAGTAAATCCGCTGTCGGGGCGCCAGCTCCCTTTCGGGTTTGGCTGTCGTCCGTCATTAGTCCAGTCTCCTGGTGTGCTTCATTACCTTCGCCATCTGTGACGAGTTCTCTGGTTTTAGTTTCTGTAACATGATTTTTTTTACATGGTGGGGTTGTTAGCCCTACCACAACCTATTTTACCTCTAGGTGAGGTGTCCACCTTAGTCGCCTCTTACGACATGCCTGGCTGGATGGCAGGGACCCTATTCTTACAATGCTTGCTAGGCAAGCATACCCCGGGGTCCCACAGGGGCATATAATTTCACTTTATTATAAATATATGTATCATCATCAGGAAAGATGCATAAACATCAGTTTCTCGTGTGACAAGAGGGCTGTCAAAAATTTCTGTTCTGTTTGAAATATTGTCATTGTAAAATATTCCTGGCTATACAAAAGACCTATATGTTCTTGCAATGAAGGCCTGATCCAAAACATTCTAAAGCCCCCACTCCAGACTCGATTTTAAATTTAATTAAATCTTAATATTTTTAACTCTGAACTCTGTCATCAGTCTAGTAAAGATTCTAGTAAAGAACTCCTTTCTAGTTTTTAAGATGTTACTTGGTTTTTCAGGATGTAAACGAGTAAAATACAATCAGATGTATAGGATTTTATGTCAGGTGGTGGGGTGGGGGAACCAAACAGTATCAACGACAATTTAGAAAATGTAAAGATTAAGAAAGTAGATCCATCTTACCTGTACACCCAGCTGAGATCTGGACACAAAGCACGATCACCACTGATGGTAATATAGTTAACTGGATCCTCCAGCTGCAAGTCAAACTTAAATTTCTCAAGAGCAGCAGCAGGAGCATACCCATTCAAAAGCAGCTGGTCTATCTTGGTCTGTGTTTCTTTGACACATCCCTGTGCTCAGTGCTGAGGCAGCATGAATTGGGTGGTGTGGTGGAATAAAAGGTATATCTTGGTAGGGTGCTCCAGACGGTGTGGATCTTTGGTTTTCCATCTAAAATATCAGAATAAGTATCCATCTAAAAATGAACATATATAAACAGATAAATGAAATAAACTAATAAAATACCATAAAAAGTAAGAAAAGAATCTGATGATGATTGACTACTATGTAAATGCTGAAATATGGATACATTTGTAGACTGTAGTCAACTTTAGAAAGGAGGTATTTTCTTAACAAGACTTCCTAATATGACAATGTTTTAAGTACATATAACGGAGTAAGAAGTTCACCTCCTCCCACAATCATATCGCTGTCAAGGTTTGTCAGCTTGGCAACCACTTATATTTATTCATGCATGCATACAATGAATGTTGGAAAAAAATAGTTGCCACATTGAGAATTAACTATCATGCATTAAGATTTACAGACTTAAACATATTTACACAAAGTGAACAAAGAGAAAGTAGCTGATACACAAGCCATATACTACCAACCTGCTGACGACTGGATTGTTTACGGTGACTTGTAACTTAGCCATGCAGTTTGTGTTTTTGCTGCTCCTACGGCTATTTGCTTTGGAGGAACGTGATTTCGTATTATGCTGACACCGGTACTCTTCCTGTGTATAAAAAAACAAACAAGCAAAGTGAGGACAGTTACTATTTACTTTGTCTATTAACATGAACCTATATCTATAATTCTTAGTCATTTATTTAGTATCTGGAAGGATTGCTCTTGATCAGTATTAAATGCCACACTACAATGCCATAAATTTCAAGCTGGTGTACAACTGTACACAAATAAAATAGAACTTAGTTTTTTAAATGTTGAGTCTAGATATATCAATGACAAATGCTAACTGGTATTTGGTTTATCTTAACTATCATGTGACAAACATGGACTGCTTCTGGAAAAGGTCCTTGTTTCTCCTCCTGCTCCTAACCTTTAAGACAAGCATTGGTTTTCTCAGAATTGCGACAATCGTTTTCATACACGGAATTACATTTGCTATTGCACAAAAAGAGGCTGTCAGTGAATCAGTGTGTACAATTGTGATAGCAATGTGATTTGTATATCTACTCATTCTACTGCTATAGTAAAAGAAAGAAATCAGTATTTGGATTTTAATAGTTACATTTCATATAAAATGTATAAAAGAATGTTTTGTGCTGTAGGATACTCAGTGCAAAAACTGCCAAAACAGGTAATCAGTTATTAGAGAAAAATGTGAAAAAAGATTTCAAGGCATTATGAAGGATTATAAAAGAATGTCTGATAAAATACTGTACAACAGTTAGGGTTGCACTAAAAATTGTTTCCTTCGTATAAGATCTAAAAGGTACAACAAAAGAAGTGGGAATATTATTATAGTCAGCTTTTCTTATTATTATACTGTAACATTACAATAAATTTTGAAGGCAAGAAGTTTATTTTCTACTAGCTATATAAAGGCAGTTTGTTTTAACTAAGAGTCTACCTAATTGCATTATTTTGAAATGTATGCATGACAATGTGAAAAAGCACACATTAGTTTCAATAAAATGCACTTTTGACCATCAAAGATGGCTTTTAAAGTTTATACCCATACATCTGCTACTGCAACTTGTCTTACCTTAAACAGTACTTTTTTCTGTACACCTGGGTGGGTCCTTTCAGTACGCCAAGTTGTCTTTGTTTTTGATTCAAACGTAGCCTTCCAATTAACAGCTTGTTCTTGTTCTGATATGTCTGCCCTTATCACTGCATCAAACTCTGTCTCATTTCCTTTACAGCTACAGATGATGTAGTCATGTGCTTGTGGCAGGATCTCCTGAGAAAATTTCCGTTGCATTATACTTTCAAAATGTATTCAATCTATGTCAATGAACACACATATGCTTAATTTCTAATTCACTGATCAGCAGCGACGAGCACTCTACATCTACCATTTAATTAATGATTATCTTTTGTTACAAAATGCACAGTTCTTGACAAGCGAAAAGAAGACACCAGCACTATCCCAACTGTTTAAAAAAGTTTAAAAAGTGCAAAGTTAAAAATCATCAAGAAGAGTAAACACTTACCTTTAGTGTAATTAATACTCTTTCTTCAATCACTCTTTCACCCAGTACAAGAGAAAGGCAGGATTTATTTTTGCAAACAGAGACTGCCATGGTACACGTTTGTGTTAATTTCTTCGCGCGCGCTTTCCGCTTTAGCAGGGACGAGGTCAAGGATTGTCATCGTAGCAACGAGTTCGCGCATGCGTAGAAAAGTCAGTGCAGGAAGCCTGTGGGAAAGAAATACATGTATGCCACTTTTGTGTGACTGTTTAAAGGTACAAGTTGTGAAATTCCGCGCAGTGCTCGATTATTATACTGTATGGTAGTGTGGGACATCGCAGTTAGGTGGATGGAACATAGCACGCACACAGGGAGGGTGGAGGCTGGCGATGGGGGGTGGTCGCTGGCCGGGTGACAGTCACGTGACAGAGGGAGAGCTGGAGGGAGTCGACTAGCGACAGGATGCAGGTGCGCGGATGTGGTTGGGAGGGGTGGAGGATGAAGAGGCGAGGGGGAGAATGAGAGGAGACAGCTAGCGCCAGCCGACGATTCTTGAGAGCATAGGACTGACAAGTAACTTGAGCAAATAAAGCTTTTTTTACGAACCCTCGCTACTATGCCACTTTTGCTCGGTCCCGGTAGGTGGCATAGTAGCGAGATTTGACTGTATACAGCACCATATATGACAGCTTCCTTGAAGACAACTAGCGCACAATAAGAAAGATTCCGAGGTGGCTTTGGGGGACGGATGGTGGGTAGATAGTATCTCCTTTTTACCGGGGGCTTTGTCGGCAAAGAGCAAAAGAAGGTCGGAGGCCGATGTGTTATTACAGGGCGATGCTGGTACATCGCCGGAGGTCGTGCGATCGTCCCACACCTTTAGTTACAGTAGTCAGAGTCCTCCCCTTTCCGGTGACATAACTCTCCTCCCTACCTCTATCCGGGCCATCCACCCACCGTGCCAACACTGTCTCTACACTTAAATTACCTTTCTCATGCTAGCCTCCTCTTTATCATCCTCCTCAAGCTCCAAACTTCGCGACACCACCGTGATCAATTTATAAGCCTCATATTTGCGGGACGGCAGTTTTTAAAATGTTTTGCAATAATGTGTTCTATTTTGCTGGCTGCGATAGTATTACAGGATAAAATAGTCTCATTGTATCAAGGATCTACTGTGTAGACTAATGTAGTTGTTTGTTTGGTGATGGAGATACGGTTAAAGAAAGTCTCAGTGCTGCTTAGTAACTACGAAAAAAAAGCAGCCTTGATGTCTCTCGCTTACAGGCTGCAGCGCCAGGGGCGGGCCCCCACCATGTCGGTTCACAGAGTGGCCACACATCAGTAAAATACCTGCCTGATCTCCACTGTTAATTCCGATTTGCTATGCAGGGCCCACCCCTCCTCCATTCCCCCCCCCCTCCCGTAGTGACACCTGTAGCCAGCACTCTCATGGCACCAACGTTCTTCTGGGCGGTTCACACGCGATAAAACCTTCAGTGTCCAGCGGCCGTCACCGCTTGGCTTGTCCAGCGAGAATATGATACCCGCTGACTACACTTCTCACGACAGGCCCCAGCACCCCGAAATTGTATTCTACAGACTTGAAACTCAACTTCTGCATGTGTAATGCTTGGGTGTTCTGTCCTTAGAGCTTTCTTTAAAAGAAAAAGAAAAGGAGAAGAAGAAAAAAAATCCACTGACCAAGGCCGGGCCCCCTTGACAGCCGCGGGCCCGGGTACACCAGACCCCTGTCCCCCCCTCTCGTCAGGCCTGTGCTCACGCAACAAAAAATATGATCGTCTACATTGCTGTGCATCTTCAGCTGTTTCTCTGTGCTTTTCAAATCAGCGAAACATA
This sequence comes from Pomacea canaliculata, assembly GCF_003073045.1. Taxonomy (NCBI): domain Eukaryota; kingdom Metazoa; phylum Mollusca; class Gastropoda; order Architaenioglossa; family Ampullariidae; genus Pomacea; species Pomacea canaliculata. Next base: position 31,504,321 of record NC_037595.1, read on the forward strand.
TTTTTCGCGCACTAATTACGAAAAGGTGGATTGTGGTGCCTCAGAGGAGAGTAGTGCGATGCAGGCTGGGACTGTCACTTTACAAAGGTGTTAACGTACTGTAGCGAAACTACAGCTGGACTGCATACAGCAGGCTAATTCTTAGGTAGATAATTTTGTGTAGTGCGTGAATGATTTTATAAATTTATATGCCCCTGGAGGAAAATAACGGTTCTCCACCCCTGGTTTATGGCATGAAAAATAAAAAAGCGGAAAATTTGAAGCCGTTGACCAACCACAGCAATATAGACATCAGAGTCAAGGGAAGAAAGGTTGACTGGTTCACATACTAGGTGTCACTTGTCTCAGATGAAATAAAATTTTCGCCTTTATTATTTATTTCGGTGGCAATTTTAACGACATTGTCATGTAAACACAGTATTATGTCACAAAACAGTGTTAATGACAGCTATTTTATTAGCAACAATATTGCCTAATAGAGGTAGCACTGTTAATAAAAACGTCTTTGGATATAGGAAGACTTCTATAGGAAGTACCTCTAAAATACCGGTATTTTTACTCACAGGTTACTTAGATCAGTTGGTGAGACACCTCTAGTACATGGAACACCCTGTGTACCTGTGTCTCGACAAAACAGAACGGGTAGTTCGTGTCACGGACGTCGAACACACACACGACGTCCATACGCGTTCTTACAACACACAAAACAATAATCCTTTACTTTTATTTCAAGTAAAATGCCAATCGAAGATTCACATGACCGACATAAGCTTTATTTTTCTTCGCTTCGATACGTTTGGTTTCGCTGCTGTGCCTTCGAATAGTTTGCTGATATTTTCAAAATATCATCGGTCGTGGTATAGAATAGCGTACTATTCGAAGGCACAGCAGCGAAACCAAACGGCTCGTCATGAAGCGAAGAAAAATAAAGCTTATCGGTCATGTGAATCTTCGATTGGCATTTAACTTGAAATAAAAGTAAAGGACGAAACATTATAACATTGCAAAAGCAAAATTATGCAACTCACAATATGCTTTGAGCTTGTTTTGATAAATAAACCCAAGAAAATGTTTATTAATCCATCGGAAGTTTGAACTGAGACGTTTAGTCCTGCTGGGAAGTTTGAGTACGTTACACCCCCACATGCTGCTGGGTGTTGGACCGAAGGCGATCGAGGAATGGTCAGGGGAGTGATTTTTCCTTCTTCAAAAGGTCTCCAACTCGACTAGGCGAGGTGAATCCACAAGGGGTCGGTATTGCGCCGCATCCAGGGTGTATACCCTGCTCTACTCTGTTATCTCAACTCAGGACATTTACAAGTCATGACTCAGGCACGTCTTCTTCCCTTTCTATCTCGGGCCTGAGTACCTTTTCAACCTCGTTCACGACGAAAATTCTACGACTGAACAGTGTTCCCCAAATACTGACGGTTAAACCTTTTACCGCTGACATTCTCATTCATTCTCCCTTACATGCTTTCTACGTTGTAGTCCCTAAGTAGAGAAATGGTTAAACTAACCAAAAAACATGGAAGCACGTACTGGTCAGTGACATCCCCCCCCCCCCCACTTCGGTTGAAAAAAAAATTAATACTTTTTTTCTTATCAATGTTTTCAATACTAAGTTGTACACAGTATGGTATGAAACAGCATCCACCGGACAGAGTACAAAGCAGTCCGGGGATGTATACACGTACAAAGCATTAACTATATGGAAGTTTTACAATTTCTCTCAACTTCAATTTTTTTTTCTCGACTGCCTTTATGTTTCCCACAAAATCAGATAGCGTAACTGTCTCCTTTTCTTGCGAACCCTCATAGTTTTTGTCCTTTTGCCTTTGTTGTCCGGATCCAATTTCAGAAACTGGTATTCTAATAATCTAATTCTCTGAAAGCCGTCCCATTGGCTGGAAATGCCGGTCTTTTCTGGGTCTTTCCCAGCTCGGTCTCGGGTTCAATTAAGTTTTTCTGAGGGACTTTATACAAGATGCAAATAACTTTTATTTTTTTCCTCTCTCTTTTCTCCAAGCTGACACCTCAGATACATTTTCCTTGCTTTTCTATCGTCGTGTGTTTGTTCGAGTTCTCTGATTTGTTTTGTCAAACCTTCTGGTGCTCCGTAATACTCCTCGTTGGCTGATTTCTCTACTTCCAGAGTTTTCTCCAGATTCCTAACACGCAGCAGGACATGTATAAGTTAAATTTACTTTCCAGATGAGCCACTTTCTCTGCCTCGGGGTTTCCCTCCAGAGATTTCAGTCTTGTGGTAGTATTCTCAAGAACTTTATTCAGTCTTCCCTCGAGTTTTCTTAAAGACTCTGATTTCTGCTACGGCTCTCTGTAGGTCGTCAGACTGTTTCTTATGACCAAATTCAAATTCACGAACCTTTTCTTTAAAATCACCAACGGTCACCCATGGTTGTTTACATATCAATTGATCTCTTTCATTTTGGCAAACATCCGTTTCAGCCTTAAGCCGAGCAATTTCTTGGTCCCGGTTACTGATATCTGTCTGCAGTCAATAATAATAATAATAATAATAATAATAATAATAATAATAATAATAATAATAATAATAACAACAACAATAATAACAATAATATTAATAATAATATAAAAAGGAAAATGTGTAAAGCGCGTACTCACACTCCTAAGCAGCATGCTCTTAGGGCTTAAGAAGAACAAAGCATGGACAGAATACGAGGGACAGGAAAACAAATAAATAACATAGTCCTGGTCCGTGACAATGCGAAAACAAAGTCTTTTTACTCTTTCTCTCTAGGCTGTGAGTGCCCGTCTTCCTGCTACAAAACAGAAAGAAATATTTGTGCATACAAAAGCATGTCCCTGCTCCTTCATTGACTAACCAAACTGTGAAAACGGACATATTTCTCTCTTATCTATATATAACTTCTTCGGAGTAACCTATCATCGTTAGACTACTCGACCATGAAGACAGATATTATCTGATTATGATTGCAGGCTTTGTCTGGAGGTTGGTGGTGGCACTGAGTGTGTTCACTGAAATCGTCGCCGCCCAATACGATGTTCCCGAGGCAAACGAGAGTGAGTATTGGGACTATTACAAGATAAATTTTGTCGTAGAAAATGTCTTGATGTATGTCTCAGTCAGTAGTGTTATTGTCATGACGCATTACAGTAACACAGTCAAACAACACGATGGGGGAAGTCACGATTTGACGTGGAGTGCGCGGTGCTCTTTCCCTCCAACAAGCTCGCGCCATAACGCGTGATGTACAAAGAAATTGCATATTGTGATGAAGTGTGCAGTGTTCGCAAACAAATAGTAATAATATTTAGAATGGTAACACGAAAACTAATAATGATACAAGTCTTTATTTATCGCAGAGGGCCGTTAGAGAGCTCTACATGGAAGTACAACAAAACGACAGCATATTCCTATCCCCTACACCAGACAGACTCTCCTACAATTATGGTTCAGGCTTACATAGGAGTTACATTTATCGCAAATAGTAACGTTCAGAAATTACACGGACAAAACAAAACAAAGCAGAACCTCAGTCCGTTGGTCCTGCATGCAGGTGCACACAGTCGGCGGCCCGATGGAAGTTGAAAAAATCTTTCTGACAGGACATGCTTGTCATCGAAAAGAATTTCAGATACTTTCAGAAGTGTCTGCTTTTGCCATTCACTGATAAACTGTTTTAAAAGCAGATAAATGAGGACAGTGCGCTCTCTATGTGGGATTAATAAAATAGCTGAAGAAATCTCTGGGAGACAAAAAAAAAAAAAAAAAAAAAAAACAGTTTCCGGAGAAGGAAGAGGCACTGATGAGCCTTCTTTACGACAGCTTGAGTGTTGGGATCCCAGCAACGCCTCTTATCGAAGATCAGGTATTTAAAAGTAGGGACAATCTTCACCTCCTTGTCATGGATGGCACTTATGGGACTTGGTGAAGAATGGTGACCCAAATCAAATTCAATCTCTTTGGTCCTTCTCACATTAAGTTCTAGGAAATTGTCATTGCACTACAAAATGTGTTCATCCAAAACTACACCATAGGTATTTACTGGCCTGCTTAGAAAATAGAAGTGAACAGTGCAGTGTCATCTGAGACTTTAACAAGATCTTGACCCTCGTGATTACTGCCACAGCTGTTGGTTTATATGATAAACAAGAGCAGGGATAAAACTCAACCTTGGTGTGAGCCAGTGCACGCTGCGATGGAATCAGAAAAAGTGGCGTTGACAAATGTTCGTTGTTGCCTCTCAATCAAAAAGGAAATTATCCATGCCACTAGCTGATGATGAAGGGAAAACTCGTCAACGAGTCTTCTAGCTAAAATATGTGGCTGGACAGTGTTGAAAACTGATAAGAAGTCAGCAAACAAGAATATGAAATATTTATATAGCGTATTTTCCCGCACGGAGGCGATGTAGTAAGCAGCAGGTAGTGATTGGTATCGCATGACAGAATGAATGGAGTTTACCCAAGTAACTACAGTCAAATCTCGCTACTATGCCACCTACCGGGACCGAGCAAAAGTGGCATAGTAGCGAGAGTGGTATAGTAGAGAGGGTTCGTGATAACGGCTTTATTTGTTCAAGTTACCCGTCAGTCCAAAGCTCTCAAGAATCGTCTGCTGGCGCTAGCTGTCTCTTCTCATTCTACCCTCACCTCTTCATCCTCCACCCCTCCTAACCACATCCGCGCACCTGCGTCCTGTCGCTAGTGGACCCCCTCCATCTCTCCCTCTGTCCCGTGACTGTCACCCGGCCAGCGACCACCTCCCATCGCCGCCTCCACCCTCCCTGTGTACGTGCTAGGTTCCATCTCACTAACTGCGATGTCCCACACTACCATACAGTATAATAATCGAGCACTGCGCGGAATTTCACAACTTGTGTCTTTTAACAATCACACAAAAGTGGCATAGTAGCGAGAGTAGGTGGTGGCATAGTCAATTTTTTTTACATTGAATTTATAGTCGGGACCGAGCAAAAGTGGCATAATACCGAGAGTGGCATAGTAGCGGGATTTGACCGTAGTCTCTTTTCCGAGATGAAGATAAGACAGAGAAAGAAAGCCCCGTGACCTTAACGTGCAAGGAATGGAAGCGTGACAGAACTCAGTTTTATGGGAAGTGGTGCCCAAACCTCACGGTTTTACCTTTAGCCTTTGAGGGGTCAGGTCTCATCCCAACCTGACAGCTGATCCATTTTAACACTGCTCTCGGACCGACAAGTTTGTGCTCATTCCAACACCACCTGGGGTTTGAAGCTACAATACTCTTTCAAGAAAAATGTCGAAACTTGTTTATATCTCTTGAATGTGTGTCATTCCATCTCCAGAAAAGTTCACTGTTTGGAAGCCACACATCGCTAACCCCAAATTAATAATTGTATTGTAACCGGACTGACCGGCACCTATCGCTACTAACACCCTAGCGCCAAATCAGTCCGTTCCTCTTTTGTCGGTCCAGGGAAGAGGACGGGAGTTCCCTAGGAGAATTTTTTTCTCTCTACTAAAATTCTGGCTCTCTTTAGTCGGGTGCGTCGCCTAGTTCTAACCTGCCTCGCGTTGTGTTCTTCTCTCTTTCCTTCTAAACCTATTTCCATACGCACCCGAGCTACAGCCGACCTAGGAGCCCACAAAAGACCCTGCTTTACTAACTGCACGTAAAGTGTCCTTTCGGTTGGTGTGTCAGTTTCGCCGGACCTTCTCGTGTGTTCTCTTCTGCTGCTGTGTCACGCCTACATACACAGGGACAGTACACACACTAGCACTCGCTGACACTATCACTCACACAAGTACTAAAGTTTAAGACATAAATTTATTTACAAAATATATATATCTGCCAACAACACAACTACCAAACTAACCAACTACCCAAACTTAAACTAGCCTACCTACCTATTCACCTAGCCGAAACCTAACACCTAACTCCGAGGGGTGGGGAAAGAGACTGAGTGCCACGAGCCGCTTTTACCAGCGGACCAGATGCGTTTCAGCGCCTTGGTACTTCTCGCTTGCTCAGCTCGCAGGAGGGAAAAAGGGGGGAAAGAGACTGAGTGACACGAGCCGCTTTTACCAGCGGACCAGATGCATTTCAGCGCCTTGGTACTTCTCGCTAACTCAGACTCAAAGGGCTCTAGCTACCAGACCCAACAGGACCAGTTCTCGTTCTAAGAGAAAAGGCGCGGACGCTGCTGTGCGCCCGCATTTTGTACAGGGCAGCTTGGGTACTACGTCACCCGCAGTTGCTGCCCTGTCCCGCGCTGCGCGCCGCTCGCGCGACCACGCGTGGGATGGAAGGGGATGTGGGGTGGAGGGACTGGGCACTGTCAGCGGTACCGCTGACCGAAACTAGCGCCCCCGCTACAGTATATCATTCTCGTAATATTTCTAGGTACTCATACTAGCAACAGATCGTGCTCTCACAGAACTGCTAACAAGTGTTGTAACGAGAATGTTTCCGACAGGGTTTATTCGCCCTTGATAATCTATTCACTCTACACATCATTGAGATTTTTAAAGTGAGAAAAAGTGAGTCTACTGTGCGGACGTAAATTATGAAAAAGCCTTTGATAAAATAGATAGACTCTACCACTGACTTTGACTTTATTCAGTGTAGGTCATAGCTCTGAACTGAAAAGGGTGAATATAAAAACATAAAAAATATGAAAAACATCTTTACATAGATGTGAATAATAAATACATCCAAACTGTAATTTAATCAAGCTGGCGATACATTTAAATTTGTGCAAATGTACACATTGTGTAGAGGCAGACAGGTCTCTAGCTATATCTATTGTCACCACATCAGTACACATGCAAGTATATGGTCAGATCCATATAATAATATATACACATGTAGATAAAATACTATCGTTACTACACGCTTAGTATCTGACAATGGATTAGAACTAGCTAAAAGTATAATATTGCTATCAAACAAAATTTTACTTTTAGTTGATGGAGTTTCTAAAATTCATTGTACTTTGCATGTAACTTGCTAGACCAGTGGTTCTCAAAGTATTTCAGACCGCGGACCACTTTACTTAAGTAAAAAAATATGGTGGACCACCAAGGCCTAAAAATCACTCTGTACTATGAATTTCAAATTTAAATTGCCGCATTTTTTTTCGTTACAATTCAAAACTAAATGTCCTTCTGTGACAGTAGTATGGTAATAAGTTGACATAAACCTACCTACCTCGTTATTTGTAATCAAAATGTTAATGCGAGGAATGCAGTTGTTTTTGACGAGATATTAGGGTGGTAATATCTGGATCAATGTTGGAAAGTTTCAGTCTCATGTCAGATTCCACGTCCAGCCGACTTCTCTTGTTTGTTTTTAGTCCCACGAGAGTTGAACATCGAATCTCGCAGTAGTACGTTGTTGGCAATGGCAGTAGATGCTTCACAGCGATGTCAGCAAGTCCCCGGTACTCAGATCGTACATGAAGCCAAAAGTCTGTCAAACATTTCTCAGCAAACAACACTTTCAGCAAACCATCCGAAGCAAGTTCCACAAGACTATCAACATCCCTTGAAGACAGTTTTGTACTGACTGTTCAGCTGCAGTCATCTTTGCACATGGATTTCTGATCCATTCAGATTTTGTCTCGGGCTCTGGAAAATAAATTCTGAATTGCTCACGCAGACCACGTAGGTGTGATTTAAAGTTCGCAACAATCTGCTCATCAATTTCCTGCGGTGAAGTCACAAGAAAATCACTGAGGGTTAGGAACGAGTCAAATTCTCGACGATCGAGGCGATGACATCACAGCCCCAATGTTATACACATAGCCTTTACTTTGTCTGGAACGTGACAGATTGTGACAGATTGTGACATGTCTGCCCATTCACACTACTAACAATGTCAGCCAGCTACGCCAACTGACCAAGCCATGAAAAGTCATGCATCATTGCATGCAATCCCACAAGTAGAAAGCTTGATCACACTCGCGCAAACAAATGTTGACCTCCTCGCGCAGTTCAAACAGACAAGTGAGCACTCTTCCACGCGACAACCAACGAAAGTCTGTAAGAAAAAGAAGCTTGATGTGTTCACTTCCCATCTCTTCACATAAAACTTTAAAAACCTGCGCGTTCAAAGGGCGCCCTTTGATGAAGTTTATAATTTTTATTCATTCCTCCATTAGTCTTTTAAGATCGACGGGCATTTTTGTTGTTGCGAGCTGTTGTCGATGAATGCAACAGTGCGTTGCTGCTGCCAGTGGAGCAACTGTTTGGATGCGTGCGGTCAAGCCTTTGATCTTTCCCGTCATTGACGCAGCACCATCAGTGCTGACACCGACACATGGCGTCCAGTCAACTTTGTTACTCACAATGTAATTGTTCAGAATCTTGAAAATGTCCTCTCCAGTTGTATAGGTCGGTACAGACTTGCAGAAGGGAAAGTCATCATGAACAGCGCCTAAGAATTCCTACCTGACACATGCCAAAAGGTTTGCTTCGTTGGCTGTCAGTAGACTCATCAAGCTGAAGCGCCAAGTACTGACTTTGACATGTCTTGATAGCAGCTGACATTCCACACTGTCAGCCATGGCTGTTATTCCACGTTTCACGGTATCGTTTGAAAGAGGGACTTTGTTGATGGCATTTGTCGCCTTTTCACCAAGCATGAGTTCTGTCATTAGTCTGGCAGCAGGTTTGGTCAAGTTCCCTGAAACAGTGTGGTCTTTGCCGGTCTTTGCGATCAACAGCAAAACTGTGTAGGATGCCTGTGTAGCCTCAGTGTTTTCATCGCCAGAAGCAACAAGGTGCAGCACTCCCTTATTTTGTTGCAGCTCTTTGCATTTATTCTCGAAAAACTCCAGAGGCTTATCAGCATATTGGCATTGCTTGGGTTCAAAATGACTTCAGTTTGGAGGGTTTCATTGCTCCATTGGCCAGAATTTCACAGCATAAAACACACTCCTTGCTTGCTGGCTGCCCTGTATACCTTCTTAACACACTCCTTGCTTGCTGGCTGCCCTGTATACCTTCTTCACTAACTCCAGAAAGTACAGAAGTCTGCTGCACGTCTGGTGCTTAGAGCTAGAGAAGGGACCACGTCACTCCGCTACTTCGTGTTCTGGACTGGCTTCCCATCCGTTCTGGAATTCACTCGTGTCAAACTGTCCGTGCTGTTTTACTTTCTTTGCTGGCACCTGCCCTGATTATTTCTGTGGACTGCTCTTCGCTTACATCCCAGCTACACAACTCCGCTGGTCGTCTGATGATCGTCTCCTTACTCTTCCTGTCACCACAACAACAACATATGGCCACAGGATGTTTAGTTATTGTGCAGCCAAACAATTGAACTCTCTCGCTTTCCATACCCGTCACCTACCCTCTATTGAATCCTTTACACGCACTTCTTTGTTAATCATTACTCCTAACACCTTTGTTCATCATCAATACTGTTGTTTATCTTTCCGTCTTTCTTGTGCTGTTTCTTTCTTCTTCTGTCTCTCGTATGTTGCCTATTTCGTATTCTTGTTGTTAAACGCTTAGAGCATTCTTCTTAGGAGTGTGAGTATGCGCTATACACATTTGCAATTATTATTATTTTAACGTGTTCTTTCATAGGTTTCAGTAGTTGCAGTGATGTTGCAAACAGCTGAGTTATATTATGTGTGTGATAAATAAAATGCGTGTCAACATTTTGCAGATCTCCTGATACAGTGTGCTTTGTGTTGCAGGGAACGTCGCTCGACTAGGAACCTGCTCTAACAGCTCTGTGTCTAGGCGAGATAACAGTGATCGACATTGCTCTTGGATTATAAATGGAAATAAAGACGTAACTGATGGAAGCCGTAACTGCTTCTCTACTGCAGATGAGGTTACTAAGCCAAGTCGTTTGACAGTGATTCTGAAACACAGATATTATATTCACAAAGTGGTCATCTACGGACGTAGTAACGGTAAGAATCAAAATATTAAACACAATACAATAAAGTACAATAAATTTAGTCTGGGCTTATAAAATTGCGACTATCAGACAACTGTAATGTCAGAGCCCTGGTAGCTTTGTTCTCCTAGTTTAACGAATGGACTGCAAGTGTTTGTGTTCTACAGTCATTCACCATGCACCTCAGCAAACAGGTCTCTCCATCAACATAACGCAACCAACCTCACCAGCTCCACAGTGCCTGTGACTAGTTGTTTCCTTCACTGTAATTATGCTACTGAAATGTAGAATTATAGCCAGCTGTCACGTGGTTTTGACAAGTAGATGCGCACAAAGACATTGTGTGGTGTGGCATGATGTCTACTTGTATGTGTACGTGGCGTCTGTATGCATGCATGTCATATTTTATAGATTTACTTCTGTTATTTAGTGTAGATGTATTTTTACAGATCTAGACAGAATGCCGCAGATTCAAGTCTTCTTCGATGGTATACCAGTCTATAATGTCAGCGAAAAACGTAATGTCACCATCTGGAAAATACCAGAAAACTCCCGTCAATTTGCAAAAAATGTTCTTCTACATAAAGATAATACAGCAACGTACAGGGACATAAGCTTGTGCGAGGTGGAGATTTACAGTAAGTTGACTGCACAACATGCCATGCATTCTTACCATTTTCCTTTGGCACTCACTCCAGCCTTCTTCACACACACACACACTTTGTAGGTGCTTTAGCCTGCTTCTAATCCTGAGTCTGCTACGGAGATTTGCAGCAGAAATGAAAAGTTCGCTTTATTTTCGAGACGCTTACCACATGACTGATGGTGATTTCGACAGCTGAGTTCGGTTCACTAAGTTACTTTTTTTAGCTGCTACAACGGTCTAAAAAATGTCTTCGTGGTTTTTATTCTTTCCCACGTGGTATTTTGAGAACAAATGAGCGTCTGATAGGCACAGTGAACATTAAATGCATAGCATTAATGTCTCAGAAAGAAAATATCCCAGAACTAGCTTTGAGTTACTGTCGACATTTGCTTACTTCTGGAAGCCATGGTAATCAGGTGACTGACAATGACAACGACAACTTTATTGGTCCCAGTGGACAATGCAAACATGGAAAGGTGTTCTAGTCCCAAAAGTAAAAGCTCGAAATAAAAATAAGAAATAAAGTTTGCTGCAAGATGCAGCGTTACAAGATTAGCTAGTTTAGTTTATTCCTTGTTGCTCCCTTGAGGAGGATAGGGCCACAACAACACTTCACCAGCGGACTCGGTATAGCCCCTTCAGTTGGGACCAGGTGGTTTCATTGTCCTTTGCCTCGCTCTCTACTGTTCTTTTCCAAGTCTGCTTTGGTCTCCCAACTCTCCTCTTACCTTGAGGGTTCAAGTAAAGTGCCTGCCTGGCCATGGTGTCACCTGGTTTGCGCAGGGTGTCCTATCCAGCCCCATTGGCACTTTGTGATGTCTTGGCTAGTGACATTCTGCGTTCTCTTCCACAGGCTGCTGTTGGAGATCTTTTCAGGCCATCTTATTCCCAGAATATGGCGTAGGCATCGGTTGGTAAATTCTGCAACTTGTTGTTGATGGTATTTGTCACTTTTAAGGTTTCAGAACCATACAGCAGGACAGCCTTCACACTGGTGTTGAAGATGCAGGTCTTACTGCTGAAGGCATAGGCTGGTGAAAGCATGCCTGGCCTTGTTGATGCAGCTTTTGATGTCATCATCCGCTCCACCGTCCTTGTTGACAATACTCCCAAGATACCTGAAGCGGTCTGTTTGTAGGATGTTCTCTCCTTGAAGTTGGATTAGGAGTTGCTGCTTGTTGTTGATTCTCATCACTTCGGTTTTCTTTCTGTTGACCTTTAAGCCAGTCTTATCCACTTCATCTGCTAGCTTAAGTCCACAAAAGTTATCTAGAGGGGGGACTTCATCGTTTTGTTGTGGTCTTGCCGTCTTTGTCTTTCACTGGCTTGTTTGGGTTAATGTTCCTGCCTGACAGAGTTCGTGTTATTTCATATAGTCACTTCATGTTTCCTTGTATAGCTGCTGTCTCTGCTTCCTCTGTCAGTTCAAGGATGAATCTTTTCTAGTCCTCTCTGACAGACCTCCTCACATGGCGGTTGGCTTCCCAATATTCAGCTCTGAGATCTTCTTTCTCTAGCTGGTCTTGACACAGGTTGAGCTTCTGTTTCAGTCCCTTTCTTGATTCAATCTTTTCCCAGGTCTCTAGGGTCATGCATTCCTTTTACGTGTTTTCTTTCCCTCTTCCCTAGAACATATGTACAGTTTGTTTTTTAAATTCTCTTAGAGGGTTGACCAGGGTTCTTCCACTGATTCTTCTGTCAGTCTTGAAAGGGCCTCATACTTATTCTTAACTTCACAGTTTTCAATTTCCCTTCTTTCCTTCTTCTTGAGGTTTCGACTATTGAACTTGTGGTGTGTTTTGCCTGGTGTGTTTTGGATCAGTGAATGACTTCAGCTTAATCTTGAAGACCTCCACTAGGAGCTGGTGGTCTGAAGCAACATCTGCACCTCTCCTCACTCAGACATCTTGAAGACTCCGTCTCCACTTTCGTGCAAGTGTTATATGGTCAATCTTGTTTTCTGTCTGGCCATCAGGGGAAGTCGTAGTTGTCTTGTGTATATTCTTGTGTGGGAACGCAGTGCCACCTATGACATGGTCATTGAAATCGCAGAAGTCTGTGAAGAGCTGCCCGTTTTCGTTGCAGGAGCCGACGCCATGTCTTCCCGTGTTGGTGTTATCATCTCCCCCTTTGGCATTTAAGTCTCGCATAATGATCCTCAGATCTCTTCATGGTGTGTGGTCAAGCAGAGACTCTAGGGAACTGTAGAAGCATTTGTTGGGGCATAGCATTGGATGATGGTGATCTTCCTTCCATTGGCGTTGAATCTTGCTGACATGAGCCATGGTGAGACTGGTTCCCAGGCCATCAGAATCATTGGTGCCTCTGTTGACATCAGCAGTGCTACTATCCTGGTTCTTGACTTGGTCGTCAAAAGATGAGTTGGCAAGCTGGCTTCCCTAAGGCTTTCACCAGCATACGTCATAACCTCTGTTCGAGAGGAATCTTCGCGACCAGTGGTACTGTAGCGGTTTCTGTAACAGCTTTTGTATTTACATGAGTGGGTTGTTAGGCCAAAGCAAAACCCCCAACCTGGAGGGCCAGGGTGCAACATTTTAGTCCGGCCTCTCCCCTGACAGAGCTGTTGGGCTTGGTTACACCTGCCAGGAGCACAAGGCTCCCACCGACATGGCTCTGTGGATCGACAAGGCGCGCAAGCCACCACATCACTACAAGGCAAGTTGCACCAACTGGTGGTGGAGCGTTAAAAGATGTCAACATGAAAAATATTAGCAAGTAAAAAAAGTCTAGTAACAATTATATATATATAAAACAAATAAACTTAGCAAGAATGCTCATGTGCGCACCTACAACATCACATACCACTGACACTTGATGATGATGATGATGATGATGTCGATTTGTAATGCGCAGGTATCCATTCAGAAGAATGCTCATTGCGCACAAAAAAAAAAAATAAAAAAAATAAAGTGAACAAATATATAAAACACCAGAAAAGTAAAAAATAGAGACAGAAATGTTTCTTGGTTGTTTAAGACTGTTTTGAAAGAAACAGATGGGTCTTCAGCCTTTTTCGAAACGTGGTTGGTGAGGTGATGGTGGAGAGTGACGATGGCAGAGCATTCCACAGCTTAGGTGCCGCGTGTTTGAAGGCCCTGGCTCCAGTGCGCTTCTTGTTGGTGTCTGTCACTGCAGGGAGACAGAAGCGTGACTGGGAGCCTGAGTGCAGGCCACGTGACGGCTGGTATGGAGGAACTATCTCTTGAAAATAGTCAGGAGCAGTTTTAGACATGCAGGACTGAGCAATGGAAAGTACTTTGTGGTCAATGCGCTTGTTCATTGGGAGCCAGTGAAGGCTCTGTAGGATTGGGGTGATGTGCTCAGTGGACGACTTTGCACGGGTGACAATCCTGGCGGCTGCGTTTTGAACTCTTTGGAGTCGATCCAGCTGAGTAGCAGGTATACCCCACAATGCACTGTTACAGTAGTCCAATCGTGATGTGATGGTAGTCACAGCAAGTGAGTTGGCAGCAGCTTGAGTCAGCATGGGCCGTAGTCTACCTAAAGTCCTCACAAAGTAGTAGGACTTTGCCACAAGAGAACTAACATGGTTGCACATGGAGAGCTCTGCATCAATAAACAGCCCTAGGTCCCGTACACAGTCAGCAAAGGCGATGGAGGCATCACCGACCTGCACGGCACTAATGCCAATCTGCTCCCTTCTGGCCCTGGGGCCACACAGTAACGCTTCTGTCTTGTCGTTGTTGAGTTTAAGACGATTCCTGGTCATCCACGCCTTCACCGCAACACAACATGATTCAAGTCGTTGAAGCGCATTCCTAGCCACTGTCGGGTCGGGGAAAACTGTTTAGGATTTGTGTATCGTCCGCAAAGAACTGACGTCCCATCTGAAAGCGCTCAATTACCCGTCGAAGCTGTGAAACATATACCGAAAATAAGAATGGACCCAGAACGGATCCCTGTGGTACGCCACACACCAGAGGAACTGCCTCAGATCTTGCAGAGCCGACAATCACTCTCTGAGATCTCTCGGCAAGATAGGAGGCAATCGACTGCAGTGCAGAGCCCTGGATACCAGCCTCTGACGACAGTCTCTGGAGCAGCAGGCGGTGGTTGATGGTGTCAAACGCACTACTCAGGTCGAGTAATACTAACAGCACTAAGTTGCCAGAGTTGACACTACAAAGAATGTCATTGGTCACACGAAGAAGAGTAGTTTCTGTGCTGAAGCCAGGACGATACACTGACTGATATTTATCTAGGCAGCCATAAGTAATAAAATGGGTCATAAGCTGCTCTGCAACCACCCTCTCCAGTAGCTTGGAAATATAGGATAAATTTGACACTGGACGATAGTTTTTACAGTCCGAGGGATCCAGGTTTGCCTTTTTCAACGAGGGCTTCACAACAGCCTGTTTAAAACACCGTGGAACACATCCAGCTCTCAAACTGGCATTAATAATGTCCAAGATGACAGCAAATAAAATGTCCAGAAGTTGAATAAGAAATTTTGTTGGTACAGGATCCACAGCACATGAAGTTGTAGTTGATCTCGCTACAAGTTTCCTCAAGTAACTCTCATCAATACACGTAAAAGAAGTCAGCGGAACACCAGCAAATGGCACAGAATAATCTGCCTCACACTCTGGCAACTCACAAGCTGCACTCTCAAGTCCAGCACTAATCTCCTTTATCTTATTAACAAAGAAGGAAGACAGCTGATCAGCAGCTGACTTGACATCCACCTCAGGAAGAACCGGACTAGTTCCGTTCTTACCCAACAAGCTGTTCACAATGTCAAAAGTCTTTCTGGGATTTCCACTCGCAGCCTCTAGCTGCTCCTGCACGAATAGCGATTTAGCCTTTTTTACAGCACAAACATATTTATTTCTGGCTAACTTATACAGCTGTCTGTCAATCTCAAGTTTGGTCTTCCTCCACTTTTCTCTGCCAGCCGTCTCTGTTTCTTGGCTTCACTCACCCCCTCACAAAACCACGCACAATCTGGTCTATCTACAACAATTTTGCTGACTGCAGCGCATGCTTATCAAGCAGCTCTAGTAAAGTCTGATTATATAACTCTGCTAACTCATCAACATCTGTGGAGGATCTAATAACAACTTGACTGAAGCAGGTCTTCTCTGAAAGCGTTCAGGTCAACCTTCTTCAAATTTCTACACAAAACAGATGTCTTTCTACGCCTTGTCGAGAAAGATCGCGTCACCAAGACTGCACAAAATGTCTGAAAGCAAAAAATCCTCGACAACAGCTGACTTGACCAGTGACTCTGATGGCGCACGAGTGATAACCCAGTCAAGAATGTGTCCAAGTCTATGAGTTGGTTTATCAATCAGCTGACAAAGACCACGGCTATCTAAAGCCTCAATCAACCGCTTCACATCATTATCTTGAGGTCTATCAAAGTGAAAATTTACATCCTCCAAAATAAGAATCTTCTCCTTTGTGAGTAAACTGTCCAGCAGCATAGTAAAGTCCTCATGAAACAGAGAATCGGAAAGCTGATTCTTTTTCGATGGAGGAGGTCTATGCAAACAAATGATCTCTAATGTCTGCTTGGCTAATGTCAGTCTTGCTGTTATGTACTCAAAGGACCTGTACTGTGTTTGTCTCTTCAGCACTGTAAATTTCAAATGTACTTTAAATAAAACTCCACCTCCACTCCTACCACTCCTGGGATTATGTGCAAATGTATAACCCTGTGGCGTAAGATCTTTGATTACTGATTCATCACCTATCTCTTTTAACCATGTCTCTGACAAGAAAAATACATCAAAGTCATTATCCAACACTAAATCACGAATGTCCACAGCCTTGTTGCAGACTGACTGCACATTTAAGTGACCAACACATATCCTTGTCACAGTTTTTGTTTCTATTGAAAGTCGCCCGCTCTTTGACAAAGGAAAATTCTCATTAAAATTGAGGTCACCTATATTTTTCCCACCATTTGTACCTCGTTTGGTGCCTGGGTGTAGTAGTGGTGGAGATTGACATTTGTGGTTTAGACCGTATTTCCTCAGCCGGCACTGAACTCTCCTACCTCTCTTTCGCTTTTTTTTTTCTGATGGACGTCGAGTCTTGAGGTAGGATATTAGTTGAAAGGTGTGAAGTATCGTAATAGAGGGTCGCCGAAGTAAGAGAGAGTTCGAGAATTACTCACGGCTATACAACATAGTGGAGTCCGCCATGTGAGAATTAAAAGTGAGACTAAGTTTTAGAAAAAAAAGAAAACAGTACGAGCAGTAGGAATCAGATCTCAGGTAATGGCGGAGAGCGTAACCGTTACACATAAAATCCCACAGAAACAGAAAGCAAGCAATCACAAGCAGTTAGAACAGCAACAAAGTAAACTTTAAGAGAAACAAATACAACTTGTAACTAAAAGAAATCTAAGGATATGGAAGAGCAAAGACGTTGCACAAGAAAAGCAACAAAATCACCGGAGAACAAAGCAACTCAGCCTGTCAGGCGCAGCCTCGTTTCCAATCCCATAGATTCACTTCATCTGAGGTTGAGCAGCTGGACTGCAGATGCACGAACGATTTTATGTGCATGTTGTTTTGACATGTAAGCATGGCACAGCGTTTACCTGAGCTTAATAATACAATTTCTTTCGTTATTACATGCTCAGTATTCGGGTACTGGATGACGCAACTTCCCATATTGCACCATCGCACGACGCATAAAGAATTTCTAGGAGGCGCTCATGCTTGTGCACAACTGGCCGACACGGTTAAATAAGAGAAAAGTTCCTGCCGACTTGGATAGTAGAGTAGATTAGTGTAGTCGTTGTGTGGATTTACCATCATGTCAGCGTCGCTAGGCAGTTACAATAGTAACTAGGCGACTAGTGCTTGAGAAGAGTTAACAGGTAAGTGCGTAACGACTTCCCAAGAAACAACGGCATTCAGAGACAAGCTATCTAAGTGAAGGACCTACTCGCTAACAGCAAGGAAGAACGGAGGATTCTTACCCTGCGCCGTTAGTGTGTTCCACTACCTCTTAGGTGGAAAGAGTGAGGCAAGTTCTCGACTGACAGAAGGTTAGCTGCTAAGTCTGTCGCCTGCTTAGGCAAAGCTAGTGACCGTCGTGGTGGGGTGTAGAGACATTTTCCACCATCACCCATCTTCCACCGAGCTATCATGTAACATTAGGTTGTTAATTAGGTGTCTGTCCGTGTAAAGTGAATATCGTTTAGCGTGTAAGACGAGCCAGTGACTCTAGTCGTTAACATTCATCAACAGGAAGTTCTATTTAATGGTTATATGTTCTGTGCAGTGTATCTCTATTCCTTTTTTCTCCCTCACTGGCCCTTTCACATATAGTCTTTCAACCAGTCATCTCCCTACCACACATACAATTTTTACCTTTTCTACTTTCTGTCTGCAGTGGTTTTCCTTGTCTTCTTTTTCCTATCATACCTTTCTTTGCTCTAACTCTTTTCTCTGCAGCTTCCTTTAGGCCCCTGCGTTTGTCGTGCATGGCTATCCGTGTCGCAGGATGTCCCTGATGGGTTGCGGCCCATCATACCAACACACCTCTTTGCCAGTCTTCTCCTAGATAGGAGGAGGATGTGGCCCACATCAACCAACCGGCTGTCATGTATTGCCCTAGCTTGCTTGAAGGTTCAATATGGTCTTCATATTCGGAGGGCCAGAGTATATTTTGTTGACCCTCCCATCACGGTGACCGCACACAGAACCCTCAACTCAAGGGACGTCATTAGGTGTCCTGACCTTGCAGGGATAATAGAAGTTGACATTGTCAGAACTGGCATCCCTGGGGGTCACAGCTGTCCAGAGTCCACATCAAGAAGGATGAAAAGTCAACACCAACTTACACTCTTTTTCTCATATTCCCAGAGGACATTTCTTGACGGACACTAAAGACTATGGACGGGCCGACAGTCAGTCATGCAAGAAACATACGCGTTATCAAACAGATGAATCTATGAGATACAAACATGAAATAAGTTCAGAGATAATGAACTCAGAGTAGTGTAAAACAGTATCTCTTTATTGCAAGATCTTTTTAGATATTGGTTATGAGGCCGTTTGTAAAGGCTTTGAACGTAGACACAGTTTGAAGAAAAAGAGGGAGCGATTTTCCTGTGTGGCCTGAGAAGGAGAAGGAATTTCTCCTATTTGATGCAGGCACAGGGAGCAAGACAACACAAGCAGACCGAGAATACTGACTCGGGTGATAGGGCACCATGTAAGGTCAAACAGGTATTCTCGGTTATCAACACTCATCAACAATAACAGAGAATACTCGAGCTAGATTACAGTTTTTGTGTAAACAACTGTGTGTGAATATTAGTGTATCAATTATTATTATCTTCCGACTTATTAATGAGACCAATGCGAGTGTTGCTGCAGGCAGCGCCGTACGGACTAAGGTGATCCCAGGTAATGTTGTATAATGGTGAAACGTAGAATAATGGGGCTTCTGTTTGTTGGTTGTTTAGATCAGTAAGAACTACTACTTTCTTATTAATTTTTCTGTTGTCTTTTTATACTGCTATAAATATATACCAATGAGTGGATGGTTTCAGCGTGCAATGAAGGGTTTTTTTGGTCCACGTTGACAGACCGTGTTGGTGCCAAGAGGTGCAAAGAGTGGCAATGGCTCTGCCTAGGTAACTGGTTTTATTTTTAAGTAACTTAATTTCAAATAAATCGTAGTGTCGATGTAGAATTATATGGTTATTGCATGAAAACGAAATTAGAGTAAAATGTTAACAACTTATTATTTTGCTTTAAAAATGTCTTTAGTGACAAATGACAAACTGAAGGAAACATAGTAAGCAATTACTGTTTAGCTGACATGATTGTACTGAGTGCAATCTACTTCTCTGGTATGCAACGTTATGATGCCATACAAATAAAATGTTTTTTAAAAAATATCATCCATGAAGGAAATTTTAAGAAAATAAAGCACAAAGAAATATACTTCATAGCCCAAAATGATTACGCAATAAAAGTGGTACTGTTTCACTTTCAGCCATAGATAATGGTACAGCAATGACAAAATGCAAGCCGTTAGTACATAAGTAGCAATGGTAGTGGTGTCAACACACGCACATGTACGGAGACATGATTTAATAACAATAATAATAAATGCAAAATTTGTAAAGCGCAAACTCACACTCCAATGCTTGTATCGGTGTGTATTAAACAGATCTGTCTTTCTTCTTTCGGTTCTGCCAATTCTGCTTCTACAATTTTATTTCCTCTTCTTCACTTCGTCCAGCAGGACGACATGATTTGGACATCAGTTGCCTTAACGTCTTAGATTCCATACTAGCGCCCTATTCAGAAAGAAAACTTTGACAAATCCCACCTAGTAAGCATACATTAAATCTGTGTTGTACCAGAACACTGTATATAGCGTTTGACAGCCAGTGTTTTGGGCACAGTCACGTGTTGTAAGCAGCGGAGAAAATGTCGCGTGGAATCATGGGAGTACACGCATCCACAAGAACAGCAAATATTTATAGTTATGTAGCATAGGTGTTTTATAAACTGCAAATGATTTTAAAATATCGGACCTAGCGATAAGACAAATATAACAAAGTCTTGAAACATGCTTGTTTGTGAGGACTGTCAGTGTCTACGCCGCCAAGGTGCGCAAGTAACGTTTTGAGGTGTTCATCAGTGGGCTTGTGACGCGCAGTGGTAGAGGTCATCTTACATGTTTATAAAACATTATTTAACATTTTTGTTTTAAAGGGGTGTATTTTCTAACACTTGAAAAATGCATATTTTTAAACTTGTTTCATTTTTTAATGTTTTTTGGTTAATGTTTTAAATTGTTTCTAAAATGCTTCGCTAAAACTTTAACCTTATTACAGCCATGTAAGCGCTTTTTAAACGTTTTTAAAATGTTTCCATGCTATCTGGGTCTTATATCACCGCCTTCAATCTCCCAAAAAATCCCATACTCAAATAATCAGTGCTACATTTTTCTTCTCACTTGTTTTTGGGTTGTTTTCAATGCTGGAATGACGCCACTTCTTGTGTGCACCACTTCTGTTCTTCACAGCTTGTATGATGCTGTCTTTGTTGATATTATCTTGAGCAGAAGATGAAAATATCAGTCAGGTGCGTCTTCCACTTCCTGGCTAATGTCTTGTGCTTTGCAGCTCGTAAGCCTATCAGTAGAACAGATGAGTGATTGATGTGGATCACAAATGACTCAGTTGCATCTTTTCCTCTCTTCTGCATCTTGTTTGCCACTTTCACAGGCATCCGGGGATTTACGTCTGAAGGTCCCTGATTTCAGCCAGCATCCATGAATAACGTTCGGCTTGAAAATACTGAGAAATAATACTTGGAAAGAGGTCTTCTCGCCAGCACGCAGATTTAGAAAGCTGGTCAGCCTTTCTTACTAGGGGGGAAGTTGTCTTTGCCTGCCTGCCTGGTCCCCTTTCGATGTTTGACCGATTCAGGGAAGCTGGCACATACTAAAACTCTTCAACAGAGCCGTCCTGTTCAGGTAAGGCGTGTCACGCGTCACTGTTGAAACTTGATGGCCGCCTGCCTTGACCATCTTGTCAGGCCATTATTTTCAGTGCGGCGGTAACTTGACTAGCTAACGGTTGGGCGTCCACACAAACTTAACTGAATTTTTCTTACAAGCCTATCTGGCGATTTAAACGTCACTTTGCTGGACACTATGACGACTGTCAGCCGCGGACCACCTGACTTATACCTGTGTTCGACCACACCTGAGAACCACGGATGTAAGCGGTCCGCGGTCACAAGCCTACTGATTCCAGGGCGCTGATCTTTTTTTCCCTGACGATGAAGCAGCTTCGAAGCCTGTCGGAAGCGACCTTGCACACTTCCCTTCTAAACCAACCTCCGCTTCACTCTTTGACAGCTATGAAACTTGTTCTGGGGCTAATTCTACAGCTTTTAAATACTATGTAAGGTGGACATAAAGTGAATTGACAGGCAAAATAGCTCAAGGCCTTAAACTGATGACAGGTCAAGGTAAAATCACTGAGGGCCCATCCACCACACAAGCGAGACGATGTTCTACAAGTACGTTAGATTACAAAAGCTTCGTGAGCTTCTCCTCTGTAGGCTAGTGGTTACGAACGAAGATTGATGTTTTGAAACCCTTCCCCACTTTCTTGTGGCCAGTACTCGGCACTCTTCTGTTCATTCTCTATACAAATCATTTCATCTTGCATCCAGTCTCACAACGTTTCTCATCAATCATATTGGCTGATCACACACAGCTGTACTGCTCCACTCCACCGCTGAATCTCACTCTACTAACATCGCCATAGAAGTCTGTGTCAGCGATGTCCAGGGCTGGATGGGTAACAAACAAACAAACTTAACTCAACGATTGATAAAAATGTGAAGCCCTCCTGTGCTCGAGAAGAAGAAATTACTCATCGCTCGTTTGTCCGTAAAATCACAATCAAGGTGGCGAAAGCAACATCACCTTTGCATCATCTGAGATTCACTGTCACTGCAGACATGAAACTTGATAAATAAGTTACATTTGTCTGTCAGTCTGTCTGTCTTTATGAGCTACCCAAGATTAGGGCCACATTCTGTCTACGCGCGCTACCAACACTCTTGTCTGTGCCTTTGTTCTTTCTCATTGCTTGCTGGCTGCCCTGTATACCTTCTTCACACACTCCTTGCTTGCTGGCTGCCCTGTATACCTTCTTCACACACTCCTTGCTTGCTGGCTGCCCTGTGTACCTTCTTCACAAACTCCAGAAAGTACAGAAGTCTGCTGCACGTCTGGTGCTAAGAGCTAGTGAAGGGACCACGTCACTCCGCTACTTCGTGTTCTGGACTGGCTTCCCATCCGTTCTGGAATTCACTCGTGTCAAACTGGTCCGTCTTGTAACAGGTTAGATGCGGTTCTCTTCACCAATCTTTCCACAACAACAAAACGCAACACTTTCGTGGGTTCTCGATCGCTTTACTCCAGCGCCAGTCGATGGTTCTGGCAATGGTAAAACTCTACACAACACACTAGCGCTCTCGGTGGAATCTCCTTCCACCTCTCCGCTGTCTCCTCACTGCCCTCTTCACCCAACCTTCACGCTCCACTCCCCACAAACATCCCCGCGCACCTTCATCCTGTCGCTAGTCGACCCCCTCCCGCTCTCCTTCGGTCACAGGGTCGTACACCCTGCCAGTGATTACCCCCCATCTCCAGCCTGTACCTTCCCTGTGTGCGCTGTAATGTGCGTGCTAAGTTCCATCCTACTCATATGCTATGTCCCATACTAGCATACGTGTGTGTTTTACTTTCTTTGCTGGCAGCCCTGCCACCCTGATTATTCTGTGGACTGCTCTTCGCTTACATCCCAGCTACACAAACTCCGCTGGTCGTCTGATGATCGTCTCCTTACTCTTCCTGTCACCACAACAACAACATATGCGCCACAGGATGTTAGTTATTGACTGCAGCCAAACAATTGAACTCTCTCGCTTTCCATACCCGTCACCTACCCCTCTATGATATCCTTTACACGCACTTCTTTGTTAATCATTACTCCTAACACCTTTATTCATCATCAATACTGTTGTTTTATCTTTCCGTCTTCTTTGCTGTTTCTTTCTCTTCTGTCTCTCGTGATGTGCCTATTTCGTATTCTTGTTAAACGCTTAGAGCATTTCTTCTTAGGAGTGTGAGTATGCGACTATACACATTTGCAATTATTATTTTAACCGTGTTCTTTCATAAGTTTCAGTAGTTGCAGTGATTTTGCAAACAGCTGATTACATTATGTGTAGGATGATAAATAAAATGCGTGTCAACATTTGCAGATCTCTTGATAGTGTGCCTCAGTGAGTGCTTATTGTGTTTGCAGGAACGTCGCGCTCCACTAGAACCTGCTCTAACAGCTCGATGAGTAGTCATGCCTGATTTTGCGGCAGCACCTGCGATTTGTATTAAAATGGAAATACGACAACATTTTTCTAAAACAAGTAAATTGCTTCGAAACTGGCAACCAGAAGAACCCTGAGTCTGTCAGCGTGATTCTGAGACACAAATGATATGCCATTCACAGTGTGGTCCTCTACTCACGTGCTGATTGTAAGAATCAAATATTAAACACAATACAATAAAGTACAATAAATTTAGTGGGCTTATAAAATTGCGCACTATCAGACAACTGTAATGTCAGAGCCCTGGTAGCAGTGTGTTCTCCTAGTTTAACGAATGGACTGCAAGTGTTTTTGTTCTACAGTTATCACCATGCACTCAGCAAACAGGTCTCTCCATCAACATAACGCAAACAATCTCACCAGCTCCACAGTGCCTGTGACTAGTTGTCTTGCCTTTGCTGTATTTATGCTAGCTGAATGTAGAATTCTAGCCAGCTGTCACGTGGTTTTGACAAGTAGATTGCGCACAAAGACATTGTGTGGGTGTGGCATTGATGTCTACTTGTATGTGTACGTGCGCGTCTGTATGACATGCATGTCATATTTTATAACATTTACTTCTGTTACTTAATTAGATGATTTTTACAGGGCAGACAGAATGAAGAGGTATGAAGTCCACCTCGATGTTTTTCAGTCTATTAAAGTCAGCGACGCAAATCAATGAAACGATCATCTACGTGAATAACTTAAATCTTCGAGAGGCAAGCTACTGTTACTCTCAGTTAGAAGAAACGAAAGCATAATGCTGATCGGCCGAATGATAAAACTTTGTTGCGAGTTTGAGATTTTACAGTTAAGTTGACTGCCACACAACATGCCATGCATTCTTACCATCTCCTTTGGCACTCACTCCAGCCTCTACACACACACACTTCGTATGTGCTTAACCTCTTCTAATCCTAAGTCTGCATGTAAGGTGATGGACTCAGCTACACACTACTTGATACTTGTTCTGATGTGTTCATTTCATACTTTAAGTAATTACATCGGGTGGCCATCATCTTACGGCCAGGTACCTGCAGAAATTTTTTTTCGTTTCACAGGAAAGCGCGGATTTTTTTGTAATCAGCTAATTTCAGCCCTTGAATGAAGTTTTAAAGAATAGTTTTACTTCACTTTGCCACAACTAAAACGGTTGCCACAGAAACAATCCAAAACGGCTCGCCCAAACAAACATTTAAAAAAACTTATAACTTCGTCAATTTTGTGGAAGTTATTACTCAAAAATTATATTTTCAAATAGTTCCCAAAAGAACAGGATCTATTATATTTCGATAAAATCTTTTTTTCATTGCAAAATCTCTCAGTCTTGTTTTACCTGTATTTTTTTTCTTAGAAATTCCGGGTGTTAATTTAAAGAAAATTTGATCTTAACGACGACCTATAACTACCAAAGTTACTACAAGATATTTACTTAAAAAAGCCCTTTATTCATAACACATGTTTGAAAATTCTGATGAAAAGCTATTGCACTATGAACTCTCTTAGGTTTCCGCCGTGTAAATTACATTATTTAAGAAATCTTTGATCTAAAATAATTACTTTTTAATATCTTCTTAATGAATAAAAGAAAACCTTCATTCAAATTTACCTGATCAAATTCAGAGCCAGCTACCCTGAAGTACAGTAATTAGTAGAAACACTTCATCTTTCTTAGCTCAGTGCAGGTTGATGGGATGAACCATCAACCATACTACATCAACATATAATTTCTTTCTTAACAAAATTACTTCAAAAGCTGATAGCCTACTTCATAAAATCTAAGATACATCATTGAGTGAATACTGAGCACTTTTGCTCATGTCACTGTGTCCTCTGTAAGCTTGATATATTTATTGAATTACTCAGTAGTCACATGGATTAAACATGTTTTGATTTTCTTCTGCTAGTTTGTTCTTATTTTCTGTCAAATGATTTCTGGGAAAAGCACAGCTGTCTGCCTTTAGGGTGACAAATGTGCTCCCTACACTACCAATGACATCCTGTCTCCAAACAAACTATTGACTCACGAATCTAGCAGTTCATTGTTTGCAGGAAGTTTACATAACTTGTCTTCACACATTCGTTGTTTCCATTTGTTGATAGTAACAATCCACCCCCACCCAACCTTGTATGTCTATGCCAATGATGTAAATCATCTTTTCCTTCAACAAGTCCGAGACCAAGGCGGAGTACATAAAATAACTAGCATCTGCAAGTCACTCAAATTTGTAAATGTTCACATCTATTCTATACTACGAAGATTGCAGCAGAATGAAAAATTCCCTTCTCACTTCTTCGAGCGTCTTACCACCAGACTGAATGGTGATTCGACAGCTGATGGTTCGTTACTAAGTTACTTTCTGTAGCTCCTACCAACCACTGAGTCTCAAAAAATTCTCGTGCGTTTTTATTCTTTCCCCACTAGATTTTGAGAACAATTCTACCTCAGAGCGTCGCTGATACACAGTGAACCATTATCATATCATAGCGTCATTACATGTCTCAGAAAGAAAAAATACCCAGAACTAGCTTTGAGTTACTGCCGACATTTGCTTACTTCTGGAAGCCATGGTAATCAGCGACTCGACAATCTGCTATCAACGACAACTATATGGTCCCATGTGGACAATGAAACATGGAAAGTGTTCTAGTCCCACCATGTAATTCGAAATAAAGCAATAAAAAAGTTTGCTGCAAGTTGCCAGCGCCGTTACAAATTACAGTTTCATTCATTCCATTGTTGCTCCAGGCAGGATAGCCACACACAACACTTCACCAGCGCCACTCGCGGTATAGCCCCTTCAGCTGACACTGTACCCTTCATTTCCCTCTTGCCCGCTCTCACTGTCTCTTTTCCAATCTGCTTTTCTCTCCGCAACTCTCCTCTACCGTTTGAGGTTCAAGTAAATGCCCTGCCTGCCACGCTACTCAACCTCGTTCCTCGCCAGCAGTTTTGCCAGTTCCTCCATCCAGCCCATTGCAATCTGTGATCTTGGCCTGAGTACTTCTCTTCTTTCCACAGCTGGCTGTTGTAATTCTATTATCATGACCATCCTATTCCTCCACGAATAGGCGTACGGCCGTCACGTTGTCTAAATTCATGCAACTTGTTGTTGTGTATTTTCCACTTTTAAGTTCTCAGAACCATACAGCAGGACAGCCTTCACGACTTGGTCTTGCCTTGAATGATGCAGTTTTACTGCTGACAGCATAGGCTGCCGTGAAAGCATGCCTCCCCCTTGTGATGCAGCTTACACTACACTGTGCATCATCCGCTCACCGTCCTTATGTACAATACTCCTCAATCCATACCTGAAGTCCTGGCTCGTATGGTAGAATCTCTCATTGAAGCCTGGCCTTAGGACAGTTGCCGCTTGTTGTTGATTCTACCGATAGGCACACGCTGTACACACTTTGTCTCTCCACCTCGATACACATCATCTTATCCACTTCATCTGCTACTTAAGTCCACAACCCCAATATGAGATATATGCATACGCCACTCTC